>NW_024426552.1:17894292-18169100 GCF_017311325.1 Ursus maritimus
GTTAAGAATTATATTTTGACCTCTTTTTCCTTTGGGATCTTAATCCCATAACTTCTAGATTCTTGTTTTTTATTAAAAGCAAACATCTATATTCAGATACTAAAATTATAAAACTAGAATTCTGGGGTTAGAAAGACCATCTGGTTCCATCTTCATTTTCATGCTGTGTCATCCCCCAGCGGTGATGATGATCTCACTTCTCCTTTTTCTCCAGGATCCCTTCAGATACTCCCCGGTATCACAGATTTTCCAAAAGAACATAAGTATGAATTGTTAAGACTTACGGTTATTACTGTAAAGTTTTCTGACTTACAGAGTCAGTTACTTTTTATAACGTATTTTGTAGAATTTTTAAAAATAATCTTACAGAAACAACTATATTTTACAAATATATATTGTATATTTTACAAACATATACTTTTTTAAGATTTGTTTATTTATTTGAGAGCGAGGGAGTTGGCAGGGGGGAAGGGCAGAGGGAGAGAGAATCTCAAGTAGATTTTCTGAGATCATGACCTGAGCAGAAACCAAGAGTTGGACATTTAACCGACTGAGCCACCCAGGTGCCCCCCCAGTGTGCTGTTTCTTATCAGTTAATAATGTCAGGCTTCTCTTTGGTGACTATTATCCAATTTTACTGTAACTTTTTTTGTTAGTTAAGCTCTTTCGTGTTACCTCTTTGCTAGATTTAGAAAAATTGTATTCAGTGTAGCAGGACATAAAGCTAAACAAACAAATAAGTGAATTACAAAGAACAAGAGAAGAAATAAGGTGAAAATCAACTGTATGCTTCACAATATTTCTCTCTGTAAAAGTTTAAAGTTCAGTGGAATAAACTCCTCCGAGGGCAGGAAACCTCAGGGAGAGCAGGTTTTGCCAGTGGGAAGGCATCTGAGCTTTTTTCCCTGGGATGGACTGATTGTGTTCTGGACCATGGCTGGTCCCTCACCTGTATTCCATGAGCCAGGTGTAGAAATGTCTGTTGGTTTGGATCTAATCACTGCTTTCTCTAAAAGTTGGAATTGCCTAGTTCTTAATGGCTTTTATGATAGTTTTTGCATATTTTTTCCTCAGTCATATCTAGATTTGGAAGTTTCAGAATGAGTTCTTGAGAGAATTCTTGTCATGAGGGCTATTACTACGTTATGACAGTGCAACCAGTATTAAAAGGGGATTTTAAAGTTGGACGGCCATTTTCTTTGGTCAGTCTGTTAGATACGTGCTCATTTCCCATCACTCCATTGACTCTGTACTTAACAAACAATCCAAATAATGGCAAGTAAACTAAGAGAGCTCCATGACTGCTGTTAAAATGAGAGTTAGCTGTGCACTTATAACCCTGTATCGAGGTTGGTGACCCACCATTTGTGACCATTCAGTGACTTTTCTAATTAAGAATAGGTATTTCTGTTGTATCCTGAGAGTAACAGGCTTTTACCAGGCCCTCTTTCTTTCCCAGTTAACACATTTTTGAATGTCTTATAAAACCTACTTCAAAAAAAAAAAAAAAAAGATTTATTTATTTATTGGAGAGAGTGAGAAAGATCGAGAGCGTGCACAACCACTGAGCCACCCAGGTGCCCCCACTATCCTCTTTTTCTTTGCTTTCCTTTTCTTTTTTTTCTCTTCTCTTCTCTCTTCTTGGTTGGGAGGGAGGGTCCTTTCTAACCTGGATGGACCCAGTGGATAACCATTTTTTCCTATTCATTCGAATATCCTAGACTTGTTGATACCCTTCACATTTTCTCACCATATTTTTGTCAATCTTTCATTTTTGGGAAAAAGTCATTTCTCCCTTTAATTGCTTCTGAGTTTTGTAAGGTTGATGTATCATGTCATGTAACCCTATCAGTTAATTCCATTTCTTATTCATGCTGTAACATCAGCTGGGATCTTTGTGTTAGTAGATGTGCTGAATTATCACTCTTTGATGACCTGTCTCCTTCCACATAGCAGCTGATCCAAGCCACCTTCATTCTCCTTGGTTCCACAGGGAGAGTCCATCACTCTCCTTCACGCTCCACAGATGACCCCTTCACAGTCCTTTGTCTGAATTGCTACATCATGGTATGTGGGGGTTAGTAGGCACTCGTACATGTTTGTTGAGTAAATTAATGAATTTTCTCTACCTCGACATCTCTCTGTACCTTCTTCCATTTCTTTATTTCCCATTTTCCCTACTGTAATTGTATTCTATCTGAATACCACTTGATTACCTTCACTCCGTTTCTTGGATTTTTAAAAAATAATTTATTAAAGATTTTTTTTAAAGTAGTTTTAGGTTTACAGCAAAATTGAGCAGAAGGTACAGAGAGCTCCCATCATCCCCTCCCCCCTCATACATGGGTAGCCTCCCCTAACATCCACGGCTCCCACCAGAGCGGTACATTTGTTACAGCTGACACGTGATCATCCCAAATCCCTACTTTACAGTTAGGGCTCAGCTCACTCTTGCTCTTGTACATTCTGTGGGTTAGGACGAGTGCATAATGACATGTAGCCATCATTATGGTATCATACAGAGTATTTTCACTGAAAATCCTTTGTGTCGCACCTGGTCAACCCTCCCACCCTCTCAACCCTAGCAACCACTGATCTTTCGTTGATTGTCTTCATAGTTTTACCTTTCCTGGACTGTCATAGAGTTGGACTCATACAGTCTGTAGGTTTTCTCGGATAAGGTTCTTTCACTTAATAATAAGCATTTAAGGTTCCTTCGTGTCTTTTTATGGCTTGATAGCTTGTTTCTTTTTAGTGCGCGATAATATTCCATTGTCTGGATGTATATAGTTTATCAGCTCACCTCCTAAAGGACAGCTTGATTGCTTTTAAGTTTGGGCCGTGTGAATAAACCTGCCATAAACATCCACGTGCAAGCTTTTGTGTGAACCTATGTTTTTTGCTCCTGTGGCTAAATAACAAGAAACCCAGTTGCTGGATTGTATGGTAAGAGTATGTTTAGGGTTTTTTGTTGTTATTATTGTTGTTGTTTTTAAAGTTTTTTTTTTTTGTTTTTTGTTTTTGACAGAGAGAGAGAGAGCAAGCACACACGAGTGGGGGTGGGGAGAGGGAGAGAGAGCATTTTTTTTTTTAAGATTTTTTATTTATTCATTTGAGAGAGAGAGAGCGAGCGCACAAGCAGGGGGAACTGCAGACAAAGGGAGAAGCAGACTCCCCGCTGAGCTGGGAGGCCCACGCAGGGCTCGATCCCAAGACCTGGAGATCATGACCTGAGCCGAAAGCAGACGCTCAACCATCTGAGCCACCCCAGAGCCCCGAGAGAGAGCATCTTAAGCAGGCTCCGTGCTCAGCACAGAGTCCGACTCAGGGCTGCATCCCACGACCCTGAGATCGTGACCTGAGCCCAAGGCAAGAGTCGGATGCTCAACCGACGGCGCCACCCAGGCGCCCCAGAGTATGTTCAGTTTTATGGAAGACTGGCAGACTGCCTTCCCAATGGCTGTCCTGGTTTGCATTCGCACCGGCAATGAGGGCCAGCTCCTGTCACTCCACCTCCTCACCAGCCCGTGGTGTCACCACTGTTCTGGGTTCGGGCCATGCTAGTAAGCGCGTAGTGGTGTCTTGTTTTAATTTGTATTTGCCGACGACGTGATGTGGAGCATCTCCTCATATGCTTATACGCCACTCACATATCCATTCTGTTATTTTCCGTCTCCCTTCGCATTTGCTCCTTCGCCTCCACCTGGAGAGTGCTGTCTGCTCCCGGAACGGCCGCCGCTGCCTGGGTTCAGATGGTGCTTTACCTGCTTCGACGCGAACTCCTCTGATCATTCCTTCCCACGTGAGCGCCTCGCACCTCCTGTTACCCGCGTGCTTTTTGTCTTACAGGACTCGTCATACCTTGACTTCTCTTCCCATTACTTGGCGTTTATTCTGCCTGACCCACAAATTGCTTCATTCCTTTTCCCAGATAATTCCTCCATGCTTGTAAATTCTCAAGTGCTACCTCTTATCATGAGCTGTAAAATCCTGTGTATTTTTTAACATTCACCCAAAAAGACCTCCTTTGCAAGTCTTCTCTGATTATCCCTTGAAATACTTGGCTTTACTGTCCTACCTTTGCCTTATATTATTTTATTTATATGTTTTATTTTATTTATATGGACTTTTCTCCCATTTAATTGCAGTCATTTCTCTTTTTATCTGACAGAATCCAAACTACAGTTTATGTACCAAAAATGTCTTATGCACTGGTCTTGGAGAAATATTAACCAAATTCAATTATTTATTTTAAAAAAAATTTTCACAGCTTTTGGTAAGGCCTTCATGGTCCATAAATAGGTGTTACAGAATCTCTCTTGGTTTTAGCTCAGATGTGTCCTGTAGAAATATAATGTGAGCCACATAATGCATGTTTATACTTTTTTTTTAAGTTTATTTATTTATAATCTCTGCGACCCAGTGTGGGGCTTGAACTCACAACCCGGAGGTCAAGAGTCACATGCTCTACAGACTGAGCCCGCCAGATACCCCCGTTGATGCTTTCTAATAGCCGCTTTTAAAATAGCAAGAAGCAGCTGGGGAATCAGTTTTAACAATAATCCAGTATATTCAGGATACTATCACTTCAACATGTAAACAATGTGGAAAGAGTATTAATGAGATATTTAGCATTATTTTTTTTTATTTCTTTCACACAAGGTCTTCACAATCTAGTGCGTATTTTATACGTACAGCCCCTTTCACTCTGCTTCCAAATGCTCATAGTCCCACTTGGCTGGTGGCCACTGGACAGGACGTCGTAGCTTCAGATCCTTCAAATTTCTCATCACCCTTGATTTTCCATGAAGACGACGGACTATATAGATAGCCCAGTGATACACTCTAAGGTTGAACTCTTAAATTTTTTATTACTTTGTAACTGTGCCATGTTTTCAAAATGTGAAAGAATTGTTTTGAACTTTCATATAATTAGGATATCAGGTCCCTTGTAGCACCTCATCGTTCAGTGCGCTTTTCTGTTAGCCCTGCGGGCATATATGCCTTTACTCTCATCTGGCGAAGCAGGTCAGCCAAGGAAGAGGTGTTGTATCGCTGACCTGCACGCAAACTGGGCTCCTGCCACCCGGCACTTCCTTGTTCCAGGAGCTAGCTCTCCTTGTGACACTTGAAATGCAGAATCATAGCAGGAATTGAACCCGTCTTATGTAACGTGTCCTCGGGGAACACACCATACGACAGTTCTGGAAGACAAGAAAATAAAGCCTCACTCTGATCTTCCCAGAAACGAAATTTGATCCACAGTTGAATACACTTTTGTTGGTTGGTGGTTAATGAGATTTGTTCTGATAGGAGGTGAGTGTGTTCCTATTGCAAATGTGGCATTTAGAAAAGCATGGGATGAGCTCTGTTTTACGACCTTATTGAAAAAGAGGTAAGTCTTTCAAGAGATTGAATGTGGACAAATCAGTTATTGTTCCCAAAGTTCTTTTGTAAATAACTCAGTATTTATTTCTGCAGTGTTACAGTGATTCAGTTCTCAGACCACCTCAAAATACCTATTTGAGGGATCAGTAATGCAGCTTGCTTATGTCACTAGTATACAGATTCCAGTCATCATGGGTAAGGATTTTTCTATGGGAAGATTCATTAGGACACTAATGTATGCAGCCAGGCCTTGGGAATGCAGATCCAGAGGGCCAGTGTGCTCCCACCTGGAACTTAGAATCTACCCGAAAAACCTTATCATCCACGGGGTTTGTTGAATTTGTACAGCAAATAGCATAAGGAAAGACCCTCTCATTCTTTTATTGATAGCACTTTTCCTAACGGGAGTAGGTCCTCGCTTTTTTTTTCCCCCCACGCAAAGCAGAATCTGAGGTGACATAGTTTCTTGTTTTCAGGGTTGCAAATGTTGGTGAGACTGTAATGAGAGGTAAGCTAATGTGTCTTCTTAGATAATGAGATGATATATTTTTTTCTTTTTAATTAAAAAAAAGCCACTTAACACAGATGCAGATGACTGAGTGCTTTTGACTGCATCTCACCACGCCCTTCTTTGAGCTGTATTTTGTGGCCCAGGAGAGTTTTCTTTGGCTGATGAAGGTTGCCTCAACCCTGTGTGTGTGTGTGTGTGTGTGTGTGTGTGTGTATACACATGTGTGCACACCTGGGAAAACACCATACCTTACAGTGCTCAGTGAGCCCAGTTAGCTGAAAATCACTCCCACCTGCCTTGTCCTGCACTTTACCATAAAGGCCAGCCCAGGGGCGCCTGGGTGACAAGGTCAGGTCAGCGTCTGACTCTTGATTTCAGCTCAGGTCATGATCTCAGGATCCTGAGATGGAGCCTCCTGTCCGGCTCTGGGCTGCTGGGTGCAGCCAAAAAAAAAAAAAAAAAGCCAGCCCAGCACCACTGACTTATCTAGGTACTGAGGACCCTTTATAGTATTATAATTTCTTATATTTTAAATTATTTTGCAAAAGTAAGAATAAAGGGATAGTGAAAAATAACTTCACTTAGAAATTTTAATAATTAATATGGTCAATATTTTAATTTGAATTAAAATTTAATATAGTAAACCCAGAGTTTTATTCCATCTTTTCCTGGTTTTGAAGGTAGAGATTTCTGAAACGGGCAGTATGCTTTGAATGCAGCTAGCTGCTAATTAGTCACCTACTGTGCATGGACCTGGAATATATTCGTCTTATACATACCGACTGCAGATTTAAAATACATCTCTATTAGGTTACAGCCTATTGTACTCCTTGGTTTTTTCTTGCATTTTCACTTGATAATTGTAAAAAATCAATACTTTTAAAACATGGAGAAGTCCTAATTTTGTTGAAGAGAGAGAACCACTTTCTGTCCATAATTAGAAAATATTTCTAAGTTTGGACTTACAAACACCCATTAGAATCATCAGTCTGGTTTTTTGTTTGTTTTGTTTTCTTCTTTCCATTTCTACATTGGTTCTTTACTTCTGATCACCTTTGTAGTCACTCCTGCTGTTGGTATTTGTCTGCCTCCAAACTGTATCCAAAATATTTGTGGCCTAAACATGATAAAATTTATTGCAAGCATAAAGAGGAGAAAATACTGTCACACATTTCCTTAGCAAAAACAGTGAATGGTGTCATCCTTCCTGTTGAATGACAACGTGCATGAGAATGCTTTCCTTTTTTTCCTTAGAATTCTAACATTGCTCACTTTTCAGTTCTTGGGCCTGAGAAAAGCCATCTAGGATATCGTCATCTGAAGACTCATGGTCTGAGGTCTCGTTTCTGTGATCAATTTCATTCATAGTCCAATTTGTTCAATATTTGTAAAGTACCTCCTGTCACTTTTCTCCTATTTGCTAATGTGGAAAATGAACATTTGTGATTTTTGGTTGTGTTCGATGGAAACTCCTGACTTCTTCCATACCTTCTGGAAAGGTGATGTAATATTTTGGGAACACCAGAAAAAAACCTGTAATGATTTCCCTGTTGCCTCATCCTTGTAGGCAATTCCTCATCCTTTCATTTTCATATTATTTGGTCTTCTTCAATATAGTCGGAAATAGTTAACGAATAATGGTGAAATAATTCTTGGGATGTTGAAAATGTTGCAAAAAATTTTAGGTATGTAAAAAGTTGCAGTGGACAGATGAAAGTAATTATAAGATAAAGTGAGCTTTATTTGATTTCTTAAAAATAAAATGTCCCTAAAAAAGAGTAAAAGTCAGAAATATTGACCCCTACAAGAACTACTCAAAATGAAACTCAAAAGGTAAGATTATGTCTAGTGGACCTTGCTGGTATTCTGAGGGTTAATAGCCTACTGTACTTACCACGGGTTTACATTTGTTAGGAGACCTGTGTGACTTTACACCTTAAGACATTTGGCCTAATTTTCTGCAAACTAGTGGCTTAACAAATATTTGAGTTAAATTGAATTGGTATTCACATCAAATACAGACGGGCATAGTTGGTAACTCAGGGTTAAACTAATGGGGCTTTAAAACAAAAACTACCCGGAAATAACATTCCAGATATGCAATAATTAAGTTAAATTGCATCAGACATCTCTAACTATTTTTAAGTTAGAAATACTGAAAAAAAAATGCTGGGACCTCTGGAATATTTTTAACAATTGCTTAGCACCATTAGTGTAGTTACTACTTGAATATCTTTTCATTGCTTCAAAAAATGAAATAAAATAGATTAAAATGAAATAAGATTGGGATTCCAAATGAAGGTAAGATTCATCTCTCTCTGAGCTTTTGAATAATGTCCATTCTTAGAGCAGCTTTCCTATTTGAACCAAGCAAGCATTTTTTTGTTCCCTGGTGTTAAATTGGAGCTCTTTACCAAAAATAAAGAACATTAGGCAAAAATTTTAGGAAGTACAGGTTACAGTCATGAGACTAGCTCAGTCCATTAGCTGTTGGCAACCACTGGGTGATTTTAAAAATGAATATAAACATCAGTGTAGAATGGTAGTTCTCAACTGGGGGTGACTTTGCTGCCCAGGGGACCTTTGGAATTGTCCACATTTTGAGTTGCCCCAACTCGGGGGTGGGTGCTCCTGGCATTTGGTGGGTAGGGACCAGGGATACTGCTAAGCCTCCCACCACACACAGAATGGCCCCACAACAAAGAAATGTCAATAGAGCCAAGGTTGAGAAACTGGTTTAGAGGCTTCTTCAGGACTGGAAAAGCTTGGGAAGTTATGCTTTAAAACCCCTGATCTCCTGTGGACAGAAAAGCAGACACCCCAGGAGTCCGCCTCTTGAGTGCAGCTTTTGTACAGATGGAAATGCTTGAGATGAAAACAAACCGTCCAAACTGCAGCCATAGCTTAAAAGACCATCATCAAAATGCACTCAAATACAATGGGTGATTGAGGCTTCCTATTACTACCCAGTTACTTCATTAATTCACATCATTATGTCAGATATTTTTCCTCTTATTAGTATCACTGCTCTCCATTTTGACTACAGTAAATATTAGCATATTTTCTGGGGCAAAATGATCTGGAAATATTCAATATATTTAGAGGCATGGGAGGCTCTCCAATGAAAATATTTTTCCATTATGTGTATCACACTTTTTCAGAAGGTTTTGAGTTAGGGAAATCACCTATCATTTGACCTCATTGTAAATTTTGTGGTTCTGTTTGTTTTTGTTCATATGGATATGTTTTTATTTAGTGGTGGCTAAAATATCAAATTTTTGTTTGTAAATATTTTAATGTTTAGAAAATACATTTATAATCTTCATATTTATTCCTTCAAAGTTTGTACATCCATGTGACCATTGTCAGACTTTCTTTTTTTTTTTGAAAGAGAGAGAGAATGTGAGCGGGGCAGAGGGAGAGGGAGAGGGACAGAAAGAATCCTAAGCAGACCTCCCCACTGAGCATGGAGCCATTCATGGGGCTCAATCTCAGGACCTTGAGATCATGACCTCAGCCAAAATCAAGAGTCGTACGGTTAACCAACTGAGCCACCCAGGCGCCCCATCAGACTTTTTTTTTTTTTTTGCTTCTTTTTTTTTAATGTTACAGAGGCCACACTTTTGAATTCCTTAATGAGCCTAGATTTCTTCCCATATTATATAATAATTGCTTGAAGGTATATTTCCATAAGTTGGGTTACTGGATTAAGAGATAAGAGTGTTTTGACAGTACTTAAAAGGGATCTCAATAATGTTTATGCCTATTTATAGGGAGGTATCAACAGCAGATGAATTTATTTTATCATTGCATATTCACCAGTGGATTCTTATTGTTATTAATAACATGGCCCCTGCCTCATACCTCCAAGCTTTCAGGGTCTTCTAGACGGAATTTCATGAGAGTATGGACTAGGTTTTAGTGCCTTCTTATACCTTCTTTTGTGCATGACTAGAATAATTGTAGTAGATGTTATGTAGTCTTGCTATGTGCAAACCACAGTTCTGAATACTTTGCAAATGTTAACTCAGTGTTCACAGCTCTTTAATGTCTATAGTTACTTGTTGAATGATTTAATGAGTTTTTTTGGGCTTTTCCAAAGTTAGGAACAGATTTGTGCTGAGGTATCTGTAGTTAGAGATTGCAATATTTTTTGTCTTGTGCCAAGCAAATAGTATAGGTATTTCAAATATAAACTTCAGCAGAACCCTTTTGTAGATTCTTATTCCATTAATTTTACATTAATGAAATATAATTTATAATCTGTACTTTTCTCATTCAACTACATTTCTTCCATTCCACCTAAAGAGCACATATAAATAATAAAAAAGTGATTAATTCATTCAGCTTTAATCATGAGAAGTTTCAGATCATAAAAAGTTTCAAACCCATAAGTAATTTCAACTGAATGACTCATATATATTTGAGGGAAGTTAAAAATCCTTGATTATGACTGATAATATAGTATATGTTGATTCCATAAACAACAGTTTAATCTGCCCTAGTTATAAGACTTAGTTAGAATCTAAAGCTTTAGATTAGTTTAATACAGATGGGAAATAGGAAGGAAAATATATGTTGTGACACATGCCTAGAAAAAGACCAGAAACTGCAGAAGGCTAACTTAATCCACTTGAGAAACATCCCTTTGACCTAAACTGAGCAGGCTTTCTTTTCAAGCTCTTGCCTTTTATTCTTTCATTTATTTGTGTGGGACTGGAGAGCCAGGGTTAATGGAGGGACAGAGAATTTATAGATATTATGGGTACATTAGAAGAGGTCTGTTCAATCTAATCCTCTTAAAAAGGAAAGAAAGACATCTTGTTCAATATTTCTATGCAGAATATTTCACAAAGATAACGTGTTTTTCGTAGAGAATGGGTTTATGAACGTAGAGAAACATACATAAAAACTATATCTCCATTTGATCAACAGCTAGGCCACCTTAACGTGGCTGTTATTATCAGGTTAGTTGGTCAATATTCGAATCAAGTAGGATAGAGATGGAGCTAATGATGCGGCTTGTAAGCCTGTCCCGTTAACACTATTTGAGGGGAAATGATAATCCAGTAACGCCAGCTCAAGGTAACATGTCAAAATATGAAAGACGGGAACACTAAACTGACTCTCAGTTGAGGACAGCCATGTCCATGGCTTCATTTGAAGCTGTTGATGGAGTTCCAGCAGAAAGCACAGGAATATGATTTCACAGTGTCTTATCCACCTTTCCCGTAACAACTTATGACACAGTAAGTGCATCAACATAGCCCACACTCTCTAGAGCATTCTTTGTACCCTACGCATGAGCACAATTAGGAGATATTTTAAATCCATGACTTGGACTTGGGACTTACTGTTCTAGAAGGATGACAGGTGCTAATAATGCTGGGTGCTGCCCATTTCTGGTCATTTCCCAGAAACTTGAGCAAAGACCCGCCCCAGCCGCTACCCAGCACAATGGGAGGACATCTTGATCATGATCATTATTGCCGTTAGTAGAAAAAGCAATTGTTAAAGCTCTGTGTGTGGTGGCCCAGTGCTGGGTATAGTTGAAAGCTGACCTAACTCTGGTCTGTGTGCCGCAAGAACTCTTCTCAGGAAATAATCCCCAGATGGTAGTGTGGAGGGAGTGTGTGTCACAAATAGATTATCGGTGGTTTATGAAAACTTATCATTGATTCATGTAGTATGTTATGCATATGTTGCCTTCCAGTTAGCTTGGGATGTGGAACCCTTGATGGCCTCACCTGATCTCAGGCTGTTGTGAAAATGCGTGTCTATTAATGGGTCGGTATACTTTTCTCTGTCTTTAAAATTGGTTTTGAGAAAGAATGAGAGAGGCTTTATTTGACTAAATCTTACTTGGATCTCTGGAGTTAAAATTGTTTGAATATATAATCTTTCAGCTGCTTTTCTGGCTTGCGTTTTGAGAAAGTGGTATTAAATGCTCAAAGAGGGGGACTAACAACTTTGGAGGAGAGTCACAAAGTGAATCATAGAAATGATAAATTACAGCCTTAAATCTTTGCCAGTGGGTGAGTCAAGTGGAATGGATTTGATGAGCCAGTGTGTGGCTTTGAGACATAACTGTCCCAGTGCTGGTTGGCAGCTTCTAGCACTGTTAGGGGCTGGGGGCCGTGACTGCATCACTGTGTCTTGCACTGGAATAAGGCAACTAATTTGAAAATGATGAATAGGAGAGCAGCAAAAGCTTGCATTTTCTCTTGAGGCAACTGGCCGCCAGCTCTGAGGTCTTACTGAAAATGCTGAGTGTCTGTATTTAATAAGCTTGGGTCCCATGTATATCAAGAAGGAAAACAAAATGCTCTAATAGCCTGAACCAGAGTTCAGCCATGTGGCCAAACCAGTGGGGTTTGTTCTGATTTGCAAGCAGGTGATGGCTGGAAAAGGAGATGTGAGATGCCTTTGAAGTGGTGCAGGGTTGGGTCGCTGCCATCGGAGTCACATCTGGCAGTGATCACCATGCTCGCTGGGACCCACTGGCACAGAGCTGCCCCAGTAACTGGATATGGCTGAACACAAAGTATAAGGGAACCGTTAGTTTTGTAATAGTTACTTAGAGGGTTGGGTTTTTCACCGCCGAGGATCTTACCCCATTGAGGAAAGGAAGATCTTTTTATCCTCCTAATGTCTTTTTATGGAGCTGTTCAAGTCTCCTGAATTACAAAATGGTAAACGAGGAGGAAAACACAGAGCCTCATGATGTTAACAGGTTTCTGGCAGTGGTATCCCCAAACAGTAATTTCTTGCTGAAACCAACATCTGGATATTATTATTCTCATTCTCATTGTTAAACCCCTAGTTTAGTTGGGATTCACTATTATTCCACATAGGGTGGCCCCTAAAAGCATGTGATATTCATTTGTTTTGTTTTGTTTTTTTCCTGTGGCCTGAGGATCCGCATCAGCATATTATGCCCAAAGAGGTTTCTTTTACTTGGGCCGTGTTGTTCCTCAGATCCTCGGTAATAATAAATTGCGTGCTGGAACTTTATTTGGAAGGTAGTAATAATAAATTGCTTCCAGGAGCCCTAAAATAGGAAATCAAGCTGTAGTTCATGATGTCAGTGTCTCCCCATCTAAGTCTCAACTGGTACCCAGAACTTATCACAAAAAATTCCGCAGAATTTTGGGAAGCCTGTATTTGTCTTGGAAGGAAGCCATTCATTCAGAGAATAATTTAGAGATACTCCAAACTGTTTCCTTTGATGAGAGAGAGTAAACAAAATCTTTCCCAAGTAAGAACTAACTACAGCTTCCTTTTTCACCCTCTGTATTTACAAAGGTAACACTCTCCGTGTTTACCTGTAAAGTTGGGGGTGGAATCGTTCCACTTAGGCTGAAGCTGGTGGTCATCTGAAGAGCGTGGGGGTGAGGGGCTGGGGGTGGGGGGGTGGGGATGTTCTGTCTGCATGATCTAGTTGATGCTTCATTTGGAAATGGTCCTAAAGGGATAGTATCTTTTCCTTCCTTCAAACATAGGCTCAGGTATCTGAAAATGAAATTGTCTCCTCACTTAATTGAGACATTAGAACATTAATCTTATTAATTAGTTAAAATTCCATAATGTACATTTTTTTAAATTCATTTATTCTATCAGATAAATACAGTAGCTCAAACTAATGATTTTTTATTCAAGTTATTGGTAGTATTTTTATCTACCATTTGCATATTATTTTGCATGTGTATATTATATGTATATTTGTTTATGCAAATAAAGTTTATTTATTTGTAATTGCGCAAAACAATATGAGCACATCAAACAGACCCTTGGTGTTGATGACGTTATTTACTTAACCCCCTCCTCCCACCCCCCACACATAGGTAAATATAAGCATATTTCTGTCTTTTGTAAAACTGTATCACTGATCATACGGAAGCAGCTTTAAATGGGTGTGATTTTAGTTGCATTAGATGTTACAGTCATTTTTTTTTTAAAGATTTTATTTATTTATTTGACAGAGATAGAGAGAGCCAGCGAGAGAGGGAACACAAGCAGGGGGAGTGGGAGAGGAAGAAGCAGGCTTCCAGCGGAGGAGCCTGATGTGGGGCTCGATCCCAGAACGCCGGGATCACGCCCTGAGCCGAAGGCAGACGCTTAACCGCTGTGCCACCCAGGCGCCCCTAGATGTTACCATCATCTTGAATCAGTAAGATTCCTGTAGGAAATGAAAACGTTATCTGTGTAATATTTTACTGACCCTGACCTCTTTTCCTAATTTCTTACTTGCATGCATAAACCAGTATCCTACTGTTTACTAGCAAACATCTTCATAAACTTTTTGAAGGCATCTGAAATGTGACCTATGAATGTTTCTATGTTGTGGAATAATCCTAGTAATAGTGCTTCCTCCAGCTCTGTTTCATTAATCTCTACTCATTTATTGTCAATTTCAGAAATAAGCAAAGAACACACTATCTTAAATTTGAAGACACAGCAGACGGATGTTCATTGTTGTAATTTATGTCCTGTTTTCTACCAAACACTGTTGCCCTGTAAATCGCTCTGAAGAGAACTGAATATTGAGCGTATAATAGACTACGATGCTTGTGTATGGATTATACTATTTTAGTAAGGTATCGTGTGTAGTTCTGGGAAGATCTGCCCAGGGATATTCAAAAGTACAGTATGGTGTTTGAAGTTACTTGAAAATACAGTTGGATAGCAACATTTTATTGAGAACAGTGTAAATTAGACTGTATAAACGATTTGCTATTGTATTGTCCTTGCGTCCTATAACTGAAATTTTCTTTTGCATTTGAAACAATCGTGCCGTGTTTGAATTTGGTCTCCCTGAGTTTTCTGCTTAGCACCCCGTTGCCATTCTGCTGTGAAGAGCCGTAGCTGTGTCGCTGAAGTACGCACTCCTTCTTCGCTACCTCTTACGTCAGCTGCTCCAATACCAGTAGTTATGAGATTAATGTTGGTGGTACTAAAAATGTTAACGTGATGCTAGCTACCAGCCTGAAAAGAGATTATCATCATGATGGAGAGGACAACATTACATTTATAGCCATTTAATGATAGTAAAGCTAATCTGCATAAAAAGATGTGGGGAGGAAACAGAACTCCAACATCACAGATGCACCCAAGGAGTTTAGGAAAGAACAGACTTGTTCCTTAAGAAGATGGCTTTTGCTTCAGAAATGTCTTCTGGTTTAGAGTATGCTTTGGCCCTAGTAAACTTTTCTTGAGCCTGTTTCTTTACATCTGACGTGGGGGAGATTGCCATCACCTGTTATCATAGTACTTGCTTTTAGAACGGAGTTAAAGCTTAGATATGGAAGCCTCTCGAACTAAAATGTTCAGTGGGCTTGATTGTGGTGCATTGAGTGGAATCATAAGGGAGGGCAGGCCTGGGTGGGGCTGCGGGTTCCTTCTCAACCTACTCTCCCACCCCTTACCTCACACAGTCAACTAGAAAAGCTCTCCTTAGGGCACAATGACTAATCTCCCACCTCTGGTTTGATAATCATGGCTGTTATAACATGTTCCTTCTTAAATAGTCTTTAGAAAGTATTGTGGGCCTCGTAATGATTATAACCAATACTAATAGACAATGACTTCAGCACTTTCCGTCCTAGATGAGGTTGAAAGCATTATTAAAATAGGTGTTGGTAGCAAACAACTAATGATCTTCCGATTTTATGAATTTAAATACATATGCAGGAGTCCTTTTTATTTTAGGGAAGCAAAACAATAGAAAATGTGATTTTTCTAGGATTAGAAAATGGCCATAGAAATTCATGTGAAATTGGGTTAGGCTTTTTTGGACATTTCAAGTAGAAATTCAGTAGCTACTCACATAGCAGTGAAGTCATTCTACTCTCAGCTTCTGTGTATTTGAATACCTTCAATTTTATATTTAAATTGTATTTCAGAAATAGTTCTAAAAGAGTGATTACATTGTAAATATACCAATAAGTAAGGGAAGCTATACCAAAGTTTTCATCTTTTACCTCTGGAACATGCTGTTCATTTGTTCCCCTCGAAGTGTTTATACATCCTTTGAGTGGCAGTCAACCGGTTAGCCTCAAGTGGTTTTAGGGAGAATTTTATAGTTCCTGATATTGGAAAATTGGAGCCAAGGAGTCCTACACATGTTGACGTGGTAATGAAGCGCTTGGGTTTTACGAAAATGTTTACAAGGTAGTCACAGGATGGCAACATGGCATTTAAAGTGACTTAGTGAGAGGCGTCTGGGTGGCTCAGTCGGTCAAGCGTCTGCCTTCGGCTCAGGTCATGATCTCAGGGTCCTGGGATCGAGCCCCACATCTGGCTCCCTGCTCAGCGGGGGGTCTGCTTCTCCCTCTCCCTCTGCCGCTCCCCCTGCTTGTGCTCTATCATATAAATAAATAAAATCCATTTTTAAAAATAGAGTAATGTAATGATAGTAGCACCAGTCACAGAGGAGCAGGACGCTGAGACCACACTTCGTCGCATCTCTGTACCTAGTTCAGCTTCATATGCAGCTCACTGTTGGCGCTGAACCACACTTAGCCTCACTTAATGCACAGAACATTCATAACGAGGTAGCCTTTCTCACCTCTTCCCATGTGGGGAATGTTCTTTCCCAGCATGCACATTGGTGAATTGACTCTCTGTGTTGCATCTTTGTTTGAAATAGTATGTTTAGAACATCTGTGATCTTTTGCCATGACCCCTTAATAAGACTGAATACGCTCTTACTCTGTCGTTGGTATTAGTTGACAAATAAGAGAGTTCGTTTCCTCATAGCTTCTTTATCTGCCTAATCAAGGTACCAGTGCAGACAGACCCAGATGCTTTTGGGTTCAGGAACCTAAATATTCATAGGATAGAAATTTCTATATAAAGCACCTTAAGGTTATAATAAGCCCTTAGAACCAATTATCTTTGCTTTTGCTTGGAAGCCCTTTTTCTTTTATAACTTGTCTTCGTTTCCAGTCTGTCTTCCCTGTACATTCTTTGCGCAAGACTTTGGAATTTTTTTGTTTGCTTCTTTCTAGCCATCCTGACATCACTGTTTTTTGTTTTGTTTGGTTTTTAAATTCCTGACTCTGGTTATCTGTCTTGGATTATTATTGTGTTTCCTTTTACTGACCCTTGATTGCTGTAATCTACACCCTTGACTTTATAATACTAGTTGTATTGAGGTAGCCCTGGCTAGCTAGGGTTAGTCGCCCAGGTGGGAAGCCCAGGGGTCTATATGGTGACATGGAAGAACTAAGGCCAGATGCATAGGGTTTCCTAATGTGTCCCAGAGAGAGTTCTTAATTCCCACCCCCCACCTCCACTTTGGTTCTCTCAAAGCTGTTAGTCGTGGCCCTACACCCTCCCTCGGGAATTACAGCTAAGAACCTGGGACTCATGTCATCCTTGCCACAACTCCTGTCCATTCTGGATTCATGCACTTGTCTCCATCTTTTCTAGTACAACCCTAGTACTGTTATTTCTTGCTGGAGTTACTGCAGTATCCTGCTGATTTCTGCTCCCATTGTCTCTCCACTATAGACCCACCTGTTTCCACACACACATCTTAAGCCATTCTGTATACAGCAACCAGGACGTGGAGTGTAGACATGTACATAAAGCAGACCATGGAAGTCCCAAGACTAAGATGGGCTAGTGGCTTTCCAGTACACTTAACAACCAAATACACAGAGAAAAACCAATGACCCCTTTTGTTTAGAGGCCAAGGATGGTATTAACTGCAACAGTTACCCAACACAAGCCTTGTGTTCTTTTCCAGGTATGAATGTATTTGACCTAGCTTCTCTGCACCTCTCCAGCATTGCCCCGTGCCTCTCTCTCCCCACTCCTGTCTGTATCAGGCAAAACATGGCAGGCCTTCCCCACCCACAATTGCCGAATCTCCCTATAATGATTTCCCCAGTTTTCTGGGTTTCTTTTTATCTTTAGCCTCAGCTTCACTGTCATGTTCTCAAAATGAATTCCCTTGGTCACTTTGCAAAACACCCTCCTCCCAGTATTCTCAGTCTTGACAGCCTATTTATTTCATTCTGACATGAATTATACCTTTTAGTACTGCGTCTGCTAATCGTCCTTCTCTCCCCTAATAGAATGTAGGCTCCCTGAAGGCAGAGATCCTATCCTTTTCTCTTCTAGAGCCTCAGATCAGGCAGAATGCCTGGTGCATAGTTGACGTTCACTAATGTTTGTTGAATGAGTGACTTTTCATATGCTGTTGTTTTAAACCTAGTAGAATGTGCTTGATTAGGCTCTTTAATCAATACAGAAAACATCTTCTTGAGGAATTTCTCACACAGATCACTGAATTGGAAAGCAGCTTGAATTATCCTTGTGGGGAAAGAGGAGAAACAGGGAAGAACAGCATAATTAGACCTCAGAAGGCTAGATTCTGTTTCCACTTACATATGGTATCATAGCAGGACATATGAGCATGCAGAAAATGAGTGGCTGTTCTGGTCCATTATCTACAGTCTTTCAAAAATGGTAGCTCTTGAGTGTTAAGGAAACAACAACAAAAATGTGCATTGCTGTTTACCTAATGGAAATAGAAAAACAGTGCCTCCCAGGTCTATATATTTTTGGCCCAAATTTCTAGTCCTTTATTTCTTTTCTTTTTTTTTTTTTAAGATTTTTATTTATTTATTTATATGTGAGAGAGAGAGGGAGCATGAGAGAGCACTCAGGGTGAACAGCAGAGGGAGAAGGAGAAGCAGACTCCACACTGAGCAGGGAGCCCGATGTGGGGCCTGATCCCAGGACCCTGAGATCATGACCTGAGCTTAACCGACTGAGCAGACGCCCCCTTAGTCCTTATTTCCAGCTGGCGTCTGGAGGCCTCTACAGCACTTGCCCGTGGTCACTTGCCCGTGGTCACACCATAGCTGGTAGGCAGCTTCCAAAAATGTGCCTTCAATTCCCACAGTTTCCCAGCGAACAAGAACGATGAGTGAACTGGAGTATACCGCAGTGTAATTTTTCCTGGAGAAAGAGGATTTTTGCAGCAGCTGTTAACCAGTGATTTAACCCAGAAAGTAATGCGCTTCCGCGTCCCTTTTAGGGCCTGCACCGTCTGCATGTGCTGCATTGTCCGTGCGGTGTCAGCATTTGATATTTTGACTCTGCAGACTCCCCAGACAGCAACTATAGATACTTTAAAAAATAAACTCAATAAGCCAAGGAAGTCGGCTTGCTGGAAGAGGAAGTTTCCTCACTCGGGAATGAACTAAAAGTTCTACCCCTCCCAAACATGCTTTTCCGATCAATCTGGCTGATCCAAGACTCCATCATGGTAGCAGACTACGCTCCTCTTTACTTTTTGTCTTTATTTTTACCCTACAATTTAAAATACTTGTGGGGCACCTGGGTGGCTCAGTCAGTTATGCATCTGCCTTCTACTCAGGTCATGATCTCAGGGTCCTGGGATCGAGCCCCACGTCAGGCTCCCTGCTCAGCGGGGAGTCTGCTTCTCCCTCTCCCTCTGCCCCAGGCCCCTGTTCATGCTCTCGCTCTCACTCAGTCTCTCAAACAAATAAAATCTTTAGAAAAAAAAATTTTTTTTAAATAAAATACTTGTTTCAAGTTCTAAGAACAAAGGGGCAGGGGAGCCACTTAGTACCACCTGAGGATGGGGACAGATATATCTGTGGGACCCCTACCTGAGACTCTGGGGCCAGACAAGGGGTAGCCACAGTCTCCTGCAGTGTGCTGGGAAGAGGAGCGGGGTTCTAGGTAGAACCACTTGTTTTTTTCACGAGAGAAGAGGGAAGCCCACAGAAGCAAGCAGGTTGTTTCCCTTCTTTGTAAGGACGGGGTCCTTCACAAGGTGTCCCAAAAGAAAGGTGAGGTTGCTGTCTTGCTTTGTGGCTTTTCTACATGGCTTTGCAGACATTTTGTACACAGACCATCCGTAGCTCTATATTAGTCCCTGCGTGTGTAGACACAGCGGAAAATGATGCTAGGCACAGTGTGTGTGCTCTTCCGGGCATTGTTCCCTTATTATTCTCTTTAAATATTATGTCAGACCTCCTAACTACTCATTCCAGCATACCTTATCCAGCCTTCCTGCTTCCGTATTTTCCCATAGTACTTATCACCTGTAACATGCTTGCACATCTTTGCCTTGGTTTTATATTGTCACCTCTCCCTCAGTAGACTAGAAGTGCCAGGAGGGCAGGGAGTTTTGTCAGTTTCATTCCCAGAGATAACTTCCGAGTGTGGAACAGACCCTTTAGAACCTGGTTCACCCTCAAATATGGTAAAATGGCTGAAGAGCTTCTTTCTCCAGCTCTTCACCCAAAATGTATACAGATCACCTATACTTAGCAACCTCCGGGTCTTTAGGTATGAGGAATGTGCGCGGTTTTCTGGCATAACATCTGATTAACCAGGATTGGGTTTCTCTTATCAAGAGCTTTAAATGACTCTGAAAGTTTTTATCACCTGAGGTGCTTCTCCTTAATCCTAGTTGGTTCATAAAGCTGTCAGGAAAAAAATGTGCTTTTGATTATATATGGCTTTTCATACCTCCAAGATAGTCTTTCAAAAAGCAATTTAGCTTTCTACTATAATTATATGCTAAACTTAATATTTCCTAAGTCTAGCCAGAATATCATTTTCCCCCTTTCAGCAGACTGTTTTATGATTTAAAGTTCGAGCAGCAACTATACTAAATACTTCTACATCTCTAAAATCTTAAGAACATTTTTCTGCAGAGCTCAAATGATACCATCTCACCCACAAAATTAGCAATAATTTTTTTAATATTATCGGATACGGAGTCCATCATCAGATTTTCCCTGAGCTGCCGAAATGGCCTTCACGGCTCATTTTTCTACCCCAGATTCAATCCAGTACCAACTCCAGCATCTTACGTCCTTAACACTCGGGGTTTGGAACAGCCCTCTTTCTCTCCCGACACCAGCCTGCTGAAGAAGCCACAGTGATTTTCTCTGACCTCTTCTCTAGCCTTTGATTTGTCTCATGTCTTAGGAGTATTACTTAGATTGTTTTTCTCTATTTCTGGAATATTATTATTGTTTTTAAAGATTTATTTATTTGAGAGAGAGAGAGAGGGACAATGAGAGAAAGTGTGCAAGAGGGAGGGGCAGAAGGAGAAGCAGACTCCCCGCTGAGCAGGGAGCCTGGGACTCGATCCCAGGACCCTGGGATCATGACCTAAGCCAAAGGCAAACAGTGCTCAACCCACTGAGCCACCCAGATGGCCCTGGAATATTCTTCTTCTTATGAGTATGCAGTGAGATGGTGGAGAAAAGAGAATTGTCTGTCTCCTGTTCTACCCAGTGCTGCTAGTTTGCACCAAGGCTTGGGTTGCTCTTCTTGTCTCTGCTTACTTCAGCCTCAGACTTTAGAAGTTGACTAAATCAAACAGGGCAGAGCGTAAAGGCCAGTCTGAAGGGAAGTTGATTTCATACTAAAGCACCGTTTTTATAATCTTCCTTCAATTTTCTCTCATGCCTGGCACTTTTTAGCAAATGCAGTTAGTTTTATTCTTAGTATTGGCAAAACCCTTAGTAGCCAATACACACATGAATTTAATACTGGATTCTGTAGTAGTAGTAGTCTATTAATATCATTGTGCCATGTGGTACCAGAATTCTGAAAATAGAGTCTGGTACGGGTTTTTTTTTTTTTAACTTTAAAGATTAAGTAATTTGTATTCTCTTAAAATCTTGCCTAGGACTACCTAACATCTGACCCTTTTCTGTTTTGTCATAAAGAAGAAAATCAAACTGTATGCAGTTGTCATAGAATACACCAATTCAGAGTGTTCTGGAAGATTATCTCAGTGGTATTTAGTCCTGTGATTCATTCATTTAACATGTATTTTCGAGCTATTTTTTTTCTTTTTGAGCTGTTTTCAATAGCTATAATTCGAGCTGTTCTCTGTGTCACGTACTATGCGTGGACTGCATGTGACCTTTGCTTTATTACGGCTTACGTGGTACTCGTGGTGGGTCAGGTGCTCTTCTAAGCGCATTATAAATATTAACCCAGTTTATTTCTCATCATACCCCCATGAATGGAAGTAGTTCCTGTGAAGTTTACCACTTTATAGGTGAAGAGAAGGAGACACAGAGAGGCTAACTAACTTGCTCAGGGTCCCAGAGCCAGGATTCAAGTCCAGGCAGGCTGGCCCCAGAGTTCATACTTTAAACCACTCCACCATGCTTTCAAGATTTCCTGTCTCCTTGGACCCTGTGTTCTGCTGGCTCCGAAGAAGGCGAGAAGCAGGAATCACTGTTTCTGCTCTGGAATTTTAGAACTTGGACATCCTAGAGGCCTTTCACTTTATTTGATCTCATTTCAAATCAGGACAAAGCACGGCTGTATGTTTGTTCCATACCCACCTCACCCCATAGTCCACTTTCTATGCAGAGTCATTACACTTTCTATAAAGGGCCAGATAATAAACATTTTAGGCTCTGCAGGCCACATACCATCTCTGTTACATATCTTTTTTTTTTCCTTGTCATAATCCTTTAAAAATGTAAAAACCACTCTTAGCTTACAGGGTGTGCAAAATAAACCATGAGCCGTCTGCTCCATGCCGTTGATCATTTGTCCTTCTTTGGTTACTCTTTGTTCTTGTTAGCTGACTCTGTTTCAGACTCTCAGATTTTCCTCCCCCCTGCCACAGGGCCTTTGCATATGTTCTGCCTATTCTGTCTTGTGGAGAGTGGTGTTGAGCTCCCAGACCTCATCAACCTTGGCTTTCTATAGGTCACATTTCAGTCATCCTTTCTTCATGGATGTCTTGCTGTACACCCCAGGTCTGGTCAGATCTTGGTCTTTTGGTTTTCCTAGCCATTCATACTTGTTATCACCGTAGCACTGTCATATTTATTGGACAATAACGTCATTGTCCTTTTGGCTGTTAGCTCCGTGAGCTACCCTTGCTCCCCAGTGTGTTTCTCCCAAAGCAATGTCCCAGCTTTTACTCTTGTCTCCCTAGCGTCTGCTCTCTACTCAGTAACCAGAGCTACCTTTAAAACTTAGATCTGATTGAGTCATTTCTGTTGCACATGAATAAACTTGCTGTTTCTTAACATAACCAACATGGCCTTACTGGGTCATGCCCTTCCTGTCTGTCTCCACCGCCTTACCTTATACTTCGCCCCGTCATCCACTGCCCCCTAATCTCACTGGCTTTCTCTTCATCATGCTGAGCCTGCCCTCAGGCCAGGGCCTTTGCACTTGCTCTTCCTCTGCCCCAGCCAACCCCCAGCCGGACTCTTTCAGCCTTCTATGCCTTGATGGCCTTCCCCTGACCATCCTATTTGAAATGCTGCCCCCATTCCCACCTCACATATGTTATAATCACAAATACATTAGCCCTCTTTCCTTTCTCTGTTATACTTATGACTTTTTTTTTCTTATTTATTAGCTCATATTGTGCCTCACCCACTAAAATATATGTTACAGGAAAGTAGAGGCTCTGTCCTGTTCACAAGTCCACCATCAGTCTCTGGACAAGCACCTGGCACTTGGCGAAAGTACCATAAACATTGTTGGTTGACTGTCTAATGGCTAGTATGTGGCTTAGAGAGGCTCTTAATAGAATGGCTCAGTGGGGGCACCTGGGCGGTTCAGTTGGGTCCTGAGATCAAGTCCTGCATCAGGCTCCCTGCTTAGTGGAGAGCTTGCTTCTCCCTCTACCTCTTCTGCTCTCCCTGCTTTTGTGCGCTCACTTGCTCTCTCTCAAATAAATAAAATCTTAAAAAAAAAAAAAAGAATGGCTCGGTGGGTGAATTAATATATGACCCTTTTTTTGCTCATTAACCATTGGCACACATTTGTTTCAACTCAAATACTTCACTATCCATTGACTAAAGAAAAAATATCTAAATACTTGATCTCTGCAATTTAGCATACTTCGCTATTAAAATTCAGGGCCTTGTTGATTCTGTTATAGTCAAGCTTATGTATTCGTTATTCCTGATTGTGCATTGTATGGATATCCCTCCCTCATCCTCACACCTGCCTTTCACGGCCTACCAGCTCAGACACTTCTAGCTCACCAGAATTGCTTTCCCTTTTGCATTTCTAAAGCATTTAGTAGGCAGTATGTCTGTTACTCATATAGTAATCAGTGTAGATTCTCTTGCCCAGAAGACACATTCCGATTAAATACGTAACAATGATGATACATTCTCATTTCAGACTGAGGTTGTCTGTATCTCATCCTTCATGCCTGAGTCATGAATTTTTGCTGTCTTCGTTTTGTCCTTTCCTCCCTGAAGCAGGAGTCCATAACCTGGGGTCTGGGGTAAGCATCGAAACCATCTGCAAGGAATGCTTTTAGCTGCAAATAACCAAAACCCCCGCCATTAGTGGTAGGGAGCCCCAGGCGGGTGCAGTGATGCGGAGACGTGACCTTTTGTATCTTTCCACCCCACCGTCCTTATCTGCTTCAACATTTGAATGTTTATCAACTAACGGTTGACAGATGGCTGTTGCTCTTCCAGGGGGAAGGTAGAAAGATAGAAGGGCAAAGGAACAAAAGCACCCTGACTACTCAGTATAATGAGCCCTCTCCTGTAGAAAGTGAAGCCTTCCTAGAAACCCCACCTAAAGGGCCAAGCAGATCTCGGCTGGCATCTGATTATCCAGAGACGTGGCCGTCACGTTGGCCTTTGCTATCTGCAAGGGACCCAGGGCATGGAATGTTCACCTTCTTGTTTTCTCTGGTCAAAGAAGGGATGAGGGAAAGGAGTTTGGTATGGCTTTGGGGTAGCTTACCAACAATGTCTGCCACAGTGCATTTTTCAGGAGAGAAGGCTAATCAAATTCTCAGAGATCCTTTAAATGAAAAATTAATAATACCTACTAACTGAGGAATGTCATCAAAACAACTCTGCCGAAACTCAGTAGACTACTAAAGAGAAATCTGTGGGGATCCGTTTTTATATGATATTATTACCTGTAGGCAGGAGAGATTCTGATAGTACAGCATTAAAGGTAGGTAGCTTTTCTTTTTTTTAAGTAATCATCAGCATATGGTGGATTGAATCCTCTATGAGCCTCAAATTCATTTATAAAATTATAAAATATCTGTATTAATGAATTAATTAACTTGGAGAATTCATTATTTAACCAGTTCAGCCTAGTTAGTGAGGCCATGGTTGGAGGAGCCAAATATATGTGTGTGTATATGTATATATGTGTGTATACACGTATAGGTGTATATTTATTCATATGTACATCTATATACATATATATATATAATCAGATAGTGAAAGATTTTTACTAGGGAAAAGATTCATATATGTTATTATATGTAACTATTATATATACATAATTATATATATAACTTATTATGTCTACATACCATTATTATTATTGTTATTATTTGCCTTCTACCTTCATAAATTGTGCCCTAACTGGAATTGGGGGTTTGGAGTACAGGTATCTTTTTTTCAGATTTGGAGTCCTTTTTTTTTTTTAGGTTTTATCTATTAAAGAGCTCTTGTTCTAGCTCAGTCGTGAGACTATTAAAGAAGAGTGGGACAGTACAGTAGCAGTATCCTCTCCCTTTTACCCCTCGTTCCCGAACTGTAACTTACATAACGAGGAGAGCACCTAACACAGGTACCCAGCTCGATGGGCTTTCAAAACTGAACGCACCCCCGAGAGCTGACCTCCAGGTCCCAGCGCCGCCTGCCAGCCCCCCAGAGGCCTTTGTCCCGTTCCCCTGCCCATCACAGATCACCCCCTCCCCAAACTGCAGCCCCTCCTCTGAGCTCAGGGGGCAGCGTGGAGGGCTGCCTGTTTTCACAGTTGATGTAAATGGTGTCAGGCCCTGTGTCCAGTTTTATGTTTGACTCCCGATAGTGCCTTTACGTGGGAGAGACACTGGCTTTTTCTTACTTAGCTCGGCCCCTCTTGAATCGTTTACTTGGAACCCTGAAGAATAAGCTTCCATTCTTTTATCTTTTCTCACGTCTTCTGGCAACTTCTCATTTTCCTAATTTCACAGCAGTATTTCAGAATGTACTTTCTCCTGGAACGCACTGACTCTTCGGCCATTATAGCCTCCCAGTTAGACTCTGGGAGCACCCAGAACTGGGACAGAGAGGCGAAAACAGTTTGTTTACCTTTTGAAAAATGTGCTTTATCTTCTCTCTTTATTCCTGACTCTGGGAGATACTTTCTTTCTCTTTCTAGTTCAATAAACATACATGTGTCTGAGCATCTTCCTGTTGAGTCTCGCCCCTCTGGTCCTGGGTTGATCTTATATTTTGGGAGTTGAAAGCTGTTCTGTTTCATCTTCCTCCCTCCCCCATCACCATGGTGCTCTGGTCCCAAGCTTGTCCATTTCTCATAAACCACAGGAACCACAGCTTTCTGGATGTTGCTTCCTCTTCTTTGTCCTACAAAGGGGCAACAGAAAGTCAGTCTTAGCAGACACTAGGAAAGAGTAAATACAGCTCTTTTAGGGAATGCAAATAGTGAATTATTTCGCGTGACTTAAACAAAAAGGAATTAAAACTGGTACGTGAATTGAAATCTTTCTCTATCTGAAGGGAACATCAGGGAGGCAACCACAAGTGGAATCTGTCAAGGTCAGCCTTTATTTAGAAATGCAAGGAGAGTCACCTTTGTGATGGAGCATATCCTTCATCAGAGTAAACTCTCGCGTGCTGACACATAGAATTTCATTATCAGTGATTTATGTCCTCCTAGAAATATCCCTTTGACCCTCTAACCTTCTTATTAAAGTCAGATACTCCTGAGATGATCAGCATTTTCCCCTCATTCTTTAGAAGTGTTTCTCATTATTGGACTTTAAGAGCCATAAAAGCTGTCTCCTATAAATTGACGCTAAGATGTGTGAATGTGATATGAATATTCTACTGTGTTACCAAGGGACTGTTTTATTGTGAGTTCTTTGATTATTTACAAGGAAATTACTTCAGGATGCCCAGCCTCACACTTTCATCAACTGGCCCCCCCTTGGCATTTTCTTCCACTGCGAGCAGCTTTCCAAAACCAACTCACCTTAGTCACATCGCAGAACAAAGCTCCCAGCCATTGAAGAGTTGTTAGAAAAGTCTATTTTTCTCCCCTTTCTGTGTTCCCTGCTGTCTGTGAAATCTGCAGTTGGCAGCATAACGCTGGTGTGTCTGGCATTCTTTGAGAAGATGCAGCATCGTTACAACATAACTTCGTGCTGCTGTTTTAATTGTGTCCAAATAGATAATTGAATTCATGGACATCTAAATTTAATTCCAGAAATCAAAGCCATGGTAATAAGAACTGGACCTGAGTTCTCTTAGGCCAAGTAATCTAATTCCTCAGCCAGTTGAACTATTATGTATCTCTGTTCCTTGTTATTATGCCAGTAAATTGCTCAGACAGATGCAATGATGAATGATGGGTGTATATTTCACTTTTTTTTTTTTTTTTTTTGTGGCTAGACATATGTGAGAATGCAGATCACTTGAAACACATCTCTTTTCATAAGCACGTTTTCTGTTTGGGGCCTTAGATGGAACAGTCTGGTCATAATAGGGGAGGCTGAGGGAAGTTCCCCGGGGGTATCCACAGTCCTATTTTGACTGTCTCACCTGGAAGCACACTGCTGTCTTATCCCCGGATCACGTATTGGGACCTTGTCATTCCATTCATGCCGCAAGACAGCAGGCATGCACACTGCATTTTTTAGGAATAAAATGGTTTGGGTTTAGGGACACCTGGGTGGCTCAGTCGCTAAGCGTCTGCCTTCGGCTCGGGGCGTGATCCCAGCATTATGGGATCGAGCCCCGCATCGGGCTCCTCCGCTGGGAGCCTGCTTCTTCCTGTCCCACTCCCCCTGCTTGTGTTCTGTCGTTCGCTGGCTGTCTCTCTCTCTGTCAAATAAGTAAATAAAATCTTTTTAAAAAAATGGTTTGGTTTAAATTTTCTCCCTGGCTTTATCTCAGTTTTCTACTTAATTTAGAGAACTGGATAGTATTGGTGCCTATAATTTGAATACAGACGAGAATAAATTGGCTGGTGGCACACATTGGATCATTATTCTGGGCACAATGGTACAACATTGAGATCCTGTAGAAATATGAGGCAGGATACTGGGTAAAATTTGGAGCATCTGAGCAACTGTTAAGTTCAGAATTCTTTGGAAATGTTGCCCCCATTAGACTTTTATGTAGGAATTCAGGCAATCAAGATATAATGATGGCACCCCATTTGTCTTTAAGTAGATGAAGGCTCATACCATCTGATTATCAGTGCCAACATTTTCGCTTCTTACCTTTTTTTTCTTGGTCTTATGGAAATGTTAAAATAACTGGTTAGGGTCTTCTCTGTATTACACTTCATTTATTAACACACTAATAAATTACAATTAATATTATTCTGCTTAATAAGTTCCTCCTTTTTCTCTAGCCACATGCTTCAGCTTCTTTAGAGGTGTTCACTTATTATCCTTGCATCATATTTAATCAGAATTAGAAAGGTGTTCCACGGGGCGCCTGGGTGGCACAGCGGTTAAGCGTCTGCCTTCGGCTCAGGGCGTGATCCCGGCGTTCTGGGATCGAGTCCCACATCAGGCTCCTCCGTTGTGAGCCTGCTTCTTCCTCTCCCACTCCCCCTGCTTGTGTTCCCTCTCTCGCTGGCTGTCTCTATCTCTGTCGAATAAATAAATAAAATCTTTAAAAAAAAAAAAGGTGTTCCACTGGCAGGTGGGACACATTTCTATAGAACGTCTATAAAATCTCTTTAAATTATTGGTTAATCGATTAAAGGAATTCCTTCTAGTGCTATATTCCATCTCCTTACATGTCTTTTCTTTTTCATCCTCCACAAAATTACCTGTGGCTGTCCTTCTGGCCCAGTTTGTGGGAGCCTTTTGCCTTCTTCCTTTCTGTCTTCCCACACCATAGAATCCCACTGTTCTCATTCCCTAACGCGTTTGAAATCTGACTTCCTATACATTCCTTAACGAGCTTCTCCTTCTAGGCGAGAGTCAGCTGTGGGGTAATAATTCCCCCCTATTTCTTTTTTTCTGGGCAAATTTGTCAGCGTGACAACCCTCAGTCTTACTCCCGTGATGCTTCTTGTGAAATGAGACCCGTGGCAGAGGCTCTGGTAGGTTGCGACCTTCCACCACATCTAGATCTTTTGCCTGTATTGTTTCTGTGATCTGAGCAAGGATGCAACATGTACTTCTCCTGTCTGGCCAGATGGTGTGTGAGATAGACTTCTGCTGTTTAACACGTTCCTATCTTCATTTATCATCTTTCAAATGCTCTCGACCATGTCTGCGCTGCAGGTCCACGATTTCCACAAGATTATCTTACTAGCGCTTTCTTATTTTGTTCCGGACATACCCCTCTTCCTCCATCCAACTGTGCTGATTTATTACCTCACCACTGTGCATCAGTATATACATATTGAATGCCTTACGTATTATTTCTGATCCCCTTCCCAACTGTACTGTGATTTACTGGCTGCTATCATTCTTCTCAGTATTGCATATTCCAGTGGTTCTCAGAATATCATCCCTTGACTTTCAGCATCAGTATCACCCAGAAAACTGTTAGAAATGCAAATTCTCAGGCCCCGTCCTAGACCCACTGATTCAGAAACCCTGAAGGATGATGCCTGGTGCTCTGTTTCAGGAAGCCTTCCAAGTGATACTGATAGTCGCTGACATTTGAGAACCACTGAAATACTTAGTCATCTACGGTGTTTATACCATAAGCAAGAGTAGGGAGCACAGCTGTATAGTTTCAGTAGGAATCCCTGACCACTGGATATTACAGATTTATTTACCCCAGTTTTTCTTCCTCTTCCATATCAAGTGGAAACTTTGACTCGCAATATTTGCACCAGTTTCCACCTTTACTATCGAGTATCTGCCATGCAGATGCTGTGTGCTATTTTCATATACATTATGAGAACTCATCTGCATACAGCAAATTCAGTTTGGGTATCCTCCTGCCTCTATCCTGTTTAATAGACTTTATTTTTTTAGAGCAGCTTTAGGTTTACAGAAAATTTGAGCAGGAAGCACAGAGAGTTCCCCTCTCCCCTCTTTCTGGCCACCCCCGCATTTCCTCTGTTGTTAACATTTTCATGAGCATGGTGCATTTGATCCAATATCAATATTGGATTAATTATTAGAGTTCACTTTTTGTGCTGTACAGTTCTATTGGTTTTGACAAATGCATGTGTCCTGTGTTCACTGTTAGCGTATTGTATAGAATAATTTCACTGCCCTACAAATCCCGTGCTCTGCCTATTCATCCCTCCCTTTTTCACCCCAACCCCCAGGAACCGCTGGTGTTTTTAATGTTCTCCATGATATTTGCCTCTTCCGGAATATCGTATGGTTGGAATCATGGTATACCCTTTTTACAACTATGTAAACTAAGAAGAGTTGTGCCCAGGGGTAAAACACTGTAGACTTGGGGCGCCTGGGTGGCTCAGTCGGTTAAGCATCTGCCTTCAGCTCAGGTCATGATCCTGCGGTCTTGGGATCGAGCCCCACATCCGATTCTCTGCTCAGCGGGGAGCCTGCTTCTCCCTCTCCCTCTGCCCCTCCACTTGTGCTCTCTCTTTCGCTCACTCTCTCAAATAAATAAAAATCTTAAAAAAAAAAAAAAAAAACACTGTAGATCTGCTGAGCTGGGATTCATACTTCGGCCTGCTGGCTTCAAGCCTTGTGTATGTTTTTTCTTTGATGCCACATTCCCTTTCGAATTACTAAAATCTTTTGCTGTTGATTCCTCTCTCCCTTTTCTGAAATTTGTTTAAATGACTGTTATTGTTATTTTTATTTCCTGCTCCAGCGAAGACAAAGTAGTGGAAGTAGCAGAGGAAGAGGAAGTGGCTGATGTGGAGGAGGAAGAAGCCGAGGATGACGAGGATGACGAGGATGGTGATGAGGTAGAGGAGGAGGCAGAAGAACCCTACGAAGAGGCCACGGAGAGAACCACCAGCATCGCCACCACCACCACCACCACCACGGAGTCTGTGGAAGAGGTGGTCCGAGGTAACTCACTGTTACTTGGATCTCTGTTAGGGAAAAGGAAAGCATCATACTAGAGTTTGAAATTTCTATCCAGCCTGCCACCACTGCAAAAATAAATAATAATAATAATAATAATTAAAATAAATAAAAATTAAATTCGGAGTCACACATCTTACGCTTGTTAAACACTCTTGGGTCTAACAAGCAGTCCAACAGTTCATTTCAAATCCTGATTGACAGCCTGTTCTGGGCCTTGAGTGCGCTGCTTGGCACATCCCAACTTGTTCTGCAAAACCCCACCTAACCAGCTGCCATCTCTTTTGACAGAGGCCGGGTTAGGTGACCTCCTTGGGATTCCCCTGACACTCTTACTACCTGTGGCCTCTTTCACCCCCTAGTCTATGAGCTCCTTGCGGGCAAGGACTAGCTTTTACTTAGTATCATGCAGAGTGCTTGCCTTGTAGAAAGTTTTACATAAATCTTAGTGGAGTGAGTAGTTGGAATTAAATTTCATTAAAGAAGAACAACATTTGGGGGCGCCTGGGTGGCGCAGTCGTTAAGCGTCTGCCTTCGGCTCAGGGCATGATCCCAGTGCTCTAGGATCGAGCCCCACATCAGGATCCTCCACTAGGAGCCTGCTTCTTCCTCTCCCACTCCCCCTGCTTGTGTTCCCTCTCTCTCTGGCTTCTCTGTCAAATAAATAAATAAAATCTTTAAAAAAAAAAAAAAAAAGAATAACAACATTTGGTGAGTTATCACATTATTTTTTGCTGTGAAATTGAACTTGGTTGATTTTTACCTGGTTTTATTGGGGGGGCGGTTGGCAGTGCTTTCTTTGAGAGGGAGATACAGTGTTAATATCTTAAGCCTTTTTTTCTGTTTAATTAATGCTCCTATTAAGAATGTTGTGATGTGAATGAACTAACAGACTTCCTTTTTTGTCTCCGTGAAATAAAAGCAAGCATTGAGTTTACATTAAACGACCAAATGTTATTATAGCAACTAGTGAACGGTTGGGTTGCATTTCTTAAAGGTTATGCATTTGTTTTGCAAATGGTGGAAGGTGGTCGTAGAATTAGACCGGGTGAATACAGATGGATGGAGTTTTAATGTATTCAAATACTTTTCAAGTCTGTCCACAAATGTTACAACATTGTAAGTCCTCCTCTCACTTTTTATTAAGGTAAAATGATTTCAGCTCTGTTGTTAAATTGGAGCTTAAAATGGTTTCCTTTCTCTGCCGTAAGTAGATTTCTAATGATCACTATAATATCTTCTTCCATTCACTGCCCTTTTTATACCTTCATTGAGGTATAATTTACATAAAAAATTCACTCCTTTTCAGTATATAAGTGTATAGTTCAGAGGCTTTAATAAACTTACCAAATTATGCAACCATCATCATAATCCAGTCTTAGAACATTTCCGTCATCCCAATAAGATTCCTCACAACGGTTCAGTTCATCCTTGTTCTCACTGCCAGCCCTAAGCAACAAACAGTCCACTTTATGTCTCTACGGGTTTGCCTTTTCTAGACATTTAATATAAGTAGCATCATACATGGTCTTCTGTGTCTGCTTCTTTCACTTATACTAGTGTTTTTGAAATTCTGTGTTTCTTTAACTTGTAGCTTTTAAAACTGAGATGATTCCAAGTTGAACACTCAGAGTTAACTTAAAAATTCATTGGAAGAGTCACATATTCTTTTCAAAATAGAGTAGAAGATAGACTGTTTAACTTTATCGTTCCCTACTTAAGGACAACTTTTCGCATTTAGCACATAAAGGCTTGTGTAAGCAGGTATACATTAAGTAAATGCACGTTTTGTTTGAGCCACAGTTTTTTTCAATACCCGAAGCATCCTTGCCCGGAGTGTGTTTCATGTGCCTCTTAGGACCATCTGTGGTTAAATGAACTTGTCAGCATCTGGTTAAATGAACTTGTTAGCTTCTATTTTCCTAGCAGGGAAAGGACAGATTTTTCAGAGCTTTTCTTCTTGAAACCTACAGGATGTGTGACTGTAAATTACAGCAGCTCGTTCTGTACAACCCCACCTTCTTTGTCAGGGAAGAGTTAGCTGGGCATACAGAAAACTCTCTGCCATGGACCCAACATACCATAACATGTTTCTTTCCCAGAAAGCCTTGCCTCAGTTACACTCTGTCCACTTCAGGAGTCTTCCGTGGGATGGATGGAAGTATTCTGCAATGGTATTAAAGTTCTTCTGGTCTCCATCCAGAGAGCTGTTTACATAAGAAATGCCCACTTATTCAACACTAGTTTTTGAAGCACCTTTTTGGTATAAGCCATTTTGCTGGGCTTAGTGGATCCTATGATGAGAACACACAGGAGAGAGCTGACCCTTGTGGATGTTCAAATCTAGTAGGAAATTTAAGTCAAAGAAATACAGTCATCTGTGTTTAAAAGTGAGCCCAGAGGGGCGCCTGGGTGGCGCAGTCATTAAGCATCTGCCTTCGGCTCAGGGCGTGATCCCAGCGTTCTGGGATCGAGCCCCACATCAGGTTCCCCCACTGGGAGCCTGCTTCTTCCTCTCCCACATGCCCTGCTTGTGTTCCCTCTCTCACTGGCTGTCTCTCTCTGTATCAAATAAATAAATAAAATCTTTAAAAAAAAAAAATAAGTGAGCCCAGAGCCTGCTGCAAAGAGTAAGAGATCAGAGGAGGGTCTACAGAGGAGATGGCATCTGAACTAGAAGTAGAAGGGCTTGTAGTAGGTCTACCAACGGATTTTATTCTAGCGCACCTTAGAGTCCGTCAAGATAGCAACACTGGTTTGCTATGGGAAGGCACATGGCATGTTGGGAGACAAGGTCCGTCCGATATAAGCCAGAGCCAATGTCTTAGATGAGAGAGATACAGAAAAATTAGGTTGGGACTAAAACATGGAGAATTTCGATGCCAGGCTGGCAAGTGTGAGCATCAGCTAAGGGTGATCACTTGAGGACCTACCATGAGCTGAGGATTCTTCTGGTAGAAACAATGAAGAGATTTTGTTATGATGTTACTGCTGCAAGGGAATGGGTGAACAGGGAGTAACATAATTAATGCAGTATAATGAGAAAATGCCACATAAACATGCCGATATTCCAAACCAGGATGGAGTTCTCTTGATATAATACAGTCTTCTTATGTTCTAAATAAGTCCAGTTCTTATGCTGGAGTTTTTCTCTCAATGTGGCGTTACTAGCTCAGGTAGAACATAGAGGGACATAGGTTACGGTATTTTCTATAGAAAGACGAAGGCAATTAAAGGAAAATTTTTTTAAAAAATCTCCAAGCGAGGGAGTTGTTGTTTTCTTTTTTTTAAAGAAGCTAGCCCTGAAAGATTACAAGTTGTTGATGGCAGGAAAAGCAGTAAGAGTGACCTTCTAAACACACAATGTGGTCATTTACGGTACCGACTGTTAATGCCAGAAAGAGAACAGCTTTAAATAGGAATCCATCCATCCCATGGAAGACTCCTGAAGTGGACAGAGTGTAATTGAGGCAAGGCTTTCTGGGAAAGAAACATGTTATGGTATCTGAGTCCATGTCAGAGAGTTTTCTGTATTACCAGCTAACTCTTCCCTGACGAAGAAACACAGCATGCCGTGTACCCGATTGCTGACTTTGTAAAACTCTGCTTATAAGGAGCCTGCTCCCGTGCTGAAAATAAAAATCAGAAGCGACTTGCAAAGAAGAGATATTGAAGGAGAGGCTCACAATCTAGTTTTCCATATTAATGTTTCAGTGCCCGAGAGAAAATGTGATTTACAACCCTACTTAATAAGAAAATTGTTTCTTCATTACCCACATATTGCTACTAATACAATTCCTTAATGTGCTTCATAACAAAAACTCAATCGTTCTATAACCTGTTTAAATTTGAAAGAAATAGGTAGAGGGAAGGAAAGTATAGGACATTTCGGCACAGCTGTATTGTATTAGAATCAATGATGCTGAAGTGGAAGATGTCAGTTCTAACTCTGTTACCAATTCCAGGGGAAAAAGTGAGCACATCCATCTGGCTTTAGGATTTATTGGGTTTGTTACTTCAGAAAAACTTGGATATTGATCCTGTAGAATAAGCCAATACCAATTTGAGTAAAACAACAGTATATTAGATTCTTGCTCCTACTAATTTTCTGTGATTCGAGAAGGGATAACACTTCATCACCCAAGATGTCAGGGCAATTTCTGACTCAACCATGGATTCTAAACCCTGATTAAACATTGGTATTGTAATAAATGACATAATGTTTGATTTATTCCAGCCTGTTTTGTCCATCTAGAATTAGTCTGGTTTTTTCCTTCTGCGCATTTATTCAGAAAATATTCACTGTGTTCCTGCCGATCGCCAGGCACTCTGCCACTGTGGAAATTGCAGTGGGGAGCTCGCGATATCAAGATGCACTTGCCTACCACTCTAGGGCACTTACTTCTATCTTTTAATCCTTGTAGCCGTGCTGTGTGCTAGAAATTTTATTTCTCCATTTATAACTAAGGGAGCTAAGGCCTAGAGAATTTTTTTGTTTTGTTTTTTTAATTGGCCATGGTCACAAAGGTAGCAAGCCAGCATTCAGATCCAAATGGGCCAGGTTATTTCTACTTCATTCATGTCAAAATTTCCTTTTTCCTTTTCCTTTTTTTTACAAACGCATACTGGTTTAGTTTAACTTGTACTCCCTGGTCCATGTGTATCCCTTTGCTATAATCATATATTCATCTTACTTTTATCTCATACTGAGCCTTTCCTAAGTTTTAGACTTGTTATTTAAATAACAATGATGGTGATCAGGGGTCAGCAGACTATTACCATGGGTCATATAGGACCAGTCACCTGTTTTCTAATACAGAGGTTTTATTAGGACACAACCCATGCCATTTGTTTACGTATCGTCCTAGCTGCTCTCTTGCTCCAGAGGCAGAGTGGAGTAGTTGAGGGACATACCGTATGGCCTGCAAAGCTGGAAGTATTTACTATCTGTGTCCTTACAGAAAACCCCTGATATGGGTCATGAGAAAAATATTAGGAGGGGTGCCTGAGTTGCTCAGTTAGTTAAGCATCTGACCTTTGGTTGTGGCTCAGGTCATGATCTCAGGGTCATGAGATCAAGCCCCGAGTCGGGCTCCACGCTAAGCGGGGAGTCTGCTTGAGATTCTTTCTCTCTCCCTCTGCCCCTCCTCCTCCCCATGTGCTCATGCTCTCTCAAACAAATAAATCTTAAAAAAAAAAAAAAAAAAAAGGAAAGAATAAATATTAGGAAATTTTTATTTTTCAGATACTACCAAGCCAGGTTAATTTCACTGATAGTTTTATTTTGGTTAGAGGCAGACTATTAGTGTTCAAGAGAGAATTTTTAATGATTTTATGGCCTTGGGTAGTTAAGTAATCTTGGTGAAGTCTTTTTTCATGTGTATGGTATAGATGCTGATAAAACAGTTCATATTTGTTGAACAAATTATGTTAGTTGGTCCATGTTTAGCATTTACCGTAATGCCTGGCATTTAAGTATTTGGTTTGTTTTAAGAGCACAGGCAGCCCAGAATCAAATCCTACCTCTGTCACCTACCCATGTAAATTTGTGTCAGTTAACCTTGAAATCCCACGGTTTCCCTCTGTAAAGTAGGTAATACCTACCTCATTTTAATCATTTGGTGAGGATTCAATGGTGTGATCTATGGCAAACACTTAGCACAGTTCCTGGTAGACAGTAAGTGTTCATTTAACCTAAATTGCTATAGTTGTCACGATTATAAGCATTATTCTGATTTTTCAGAGAACTAATGTTCACTGCTAATTAGGAATGCCAAAGGTAAACCAACAAATTGGGGTTTTTTTTTTATTATAAAAAGCGTAAGTGTGTTGTATCCATATCTGTTGGCATAATAGACGTGATATTTATACATAGATGTTAAGAAAAACAATCTAAACTCGGTTTCTTGGTTAAACTATTTTTTATGAATACACATTGTATATTCAAATACCTGCAGTTAAATTTTATCTCCAGCTGAAAATTCAACTCAGATAGTATTAAATGCTACTGCATTTCAAGATAGTGTTTCATTTTTTGGGGCTATTTTGAAGTTCTTGGAAGTTCATCTATTAAATGGACAGAGACTGATACAGGTAGCTCTTTAAGCATCGCGTATGATGATGAAGTTAAAAAGTTTGATCTAATGTTGCTTGCCTTGGGCTAGATGACTGAACTCTGCAGAATTAAATTATTTCTCTTCTCCCTCTGGTAATCGTTAATCTGGGAGCAGCACCATGTGATTTACTGCTGCATGTTCCACCAACATCAACCAGACATGCCCAGGTACTGGGCATTGCCTTGGTTCCTGGGGGCACAGGGATATGAATAGGGTAGCTCGCCCATGTTGCTTCCAGCCATTCCTGCACACTCCCTCCTGCGTAGAGACACAAGTCTCTTCGACCTGGCTGGTAAGGCACTTCGACATCACAGAGGAAGGAGAGGGCTCAGCCTGGAGACAGAAGTTTTAACTAAGGCATTTATGAGAAGCTGGCATGTGAGTGATTTTTTAAGAAGAATCGAGATTTGCCAGTTTGTGGAGCACCAAACAGAAGGAATATGAGAACCGTTGTAAATAACTCAGAGTGGCTTGCACTGATCTCCAGGGTAGAGAAACCAAACCTTAGCCTAATTCTGACATCTTCACTGTTACCTGTCTGTAATGGACGTGACACTTAACAAGGTGTCCTGGGATTCACTAATAGGATTCTTGCTTCTCATTCATATTCTACTTTTTACCAGGTTTGGGGGAAAACCGAACATGACTTGGGAGCAGGAAAATGTGCTCCCATACTCTCGTTGGAGGCCTCATAGTAGTGTGCTGCCCAAAAATGAAAATAAAGATCCAGTTTGTATTGAGGAACAAGGCAAAGGAATAATGGCTCCTCCCTTTTGAAGTAGCCTTCCCCTCAGTGTTATGACTGAGGGCAAGTAAATACACCCTTCTTCCTGGACCAGAATGTAGCATCCTTCCTAATGATGTTGAGAGAACTCATGTTGGCACAGAGATGTGCCAAGGGGCAGCCTATTCTTTGGTGCCCATGGCATGACAGCTGTTGATGTTGAGGTGTTTGCTAGAGACCAAGCATGGTGTTGACTGCTTCTTTTCATGTAGCTGGATGGTCCCAACTCAGAAACCCCAGTCAGGTAGTTTACTTAAAACGTGAGAGTGAGGATAAGAGCCATATAAAAAATTGTGTGTGTATACGTATAATTCTCTATTTTTTAATAAATTTACTGAGATATAATTTGCATACCATGAAGTGCAGAATTCATTGGTTTAGGATATTCTCCAAAATCTGCGTGGCCACATGGGAAATTATACTTTTGAACTTCACATGGCTAGCAGTGCTCATGGCATGTACTTTTCATGTTCCATTCCTACACTGTTTGTTTCAAGACTCAATGTTAGTAATGGACATAATCAGCCAAAGGTATTTTAATGCACTTGTGACTAAATCTGTTAAAAATAAAAAATAGTTTGATTCCATTCAACTCCAGAAACCAGATAAAAAAAAAAAAAATGCTAGTCTTTCTCATGTTTTTCCCCAAGTCAGTTACTGTTCAAACATATACAAACGCCTCAGACACTACAGTAGCATATATCTACACAACATGGAGTTTCCAATTAAAAAAAATAATAATAAAAGAATCCAGCAAGTGAGAGAACAGTTCATTATTCATTTAGACATCATGTTATTTTCAGAGGCCCACCTTTCTAACCAGTCCATTTGCTTCACTGAGTAGGGGCTCGGATTCCACGGGCAGGTAACAGAATTGTGGGTTTTAATGGAAATCTGTAGTTCTCTTGTAGAAAAATGCTTCCTAGAGTTTTTAAGCAGGGTGGGTTACAGCCTAAACACCTCTTTCACTCAGCCGTCAACCATTTTGCCCTTCTCGAAATTCATTGCTGGTTTGTAGCCACCTCTTCCAACTTCTGACCTGTTAGGATTTTGTTAGAAGATCAAGAAATCAAGGCGAGGTGAGCCTGACTGAATCTCACCTCAGAAAGATGCTCAGTAAAACCTTTCAGCCTTCCAGGCAGCAAAAGCCCAAATTTTAAAAAATTAAGAGACTCTTAGGGCACCTGGCTGGCTCAGTCAGAAGCACATGCGACTCTTGATCTCGGGGTCGTGATTTCGAGGCCCACGTTGGGTGTAGAGATTACAAAAAAGAATAAATAAGTAAACTTTTATAAATAAGTAAATAAATAAAATTTGAGAGACTCTTGAAATGATAAAAGGAGTTTAGAACTGAAGACTTGTCAAAGGTGCGCTGTGTTTCGTTTATCATGGTAAGACTGTTGGAGTATTTAACTGTGAGGATAGGGTTGTCTCTCTTTTTCTTAAATTTACTTTATGTTCTTGTTGAATATAACTTCTGAGGCAGAATATGAGAGTATGACAGAATCTGGGCAGAAATTTTGTGTTCCTTGCATGTGAGTTTGAATTCCTAACGCTTCATGAGAGAAACATAGAAGGCCCCTGTTGGGCAATCTCATGACTAAAGCCATTCTGGAATTTAACAATAGTTGTTACTTAAGATTTCTGAGGTGTCAGTGACTGTTGCTTATTAGCCCCCAGTCTCTGAATTGGGCATAATTACTGCACTGCAGCGTGACTCCTTCTGGTGTTTGCGTGGACTGTGGCAGTCTCAGCATGAACAGTGTTTGGGGCCCGACAGTTCTTCATTTTAGGATGTTCAGTAGCACTCTCCCTCCCGCCAGATGCCAGTAACATCCCCCAGTCGTGACAACTAAAAATGTCTCTAGTCTTTGCCGGATGTCCCCTGAGGGGGAATGGGGGCAGAATCTCTCTGGTTTCTAATTTCTGGACTGTGATACTGGGATCTCCAGTGATGCACAGCTTTAAATATGTGAGCAGGGAAACAACCCTGCAAGATTGTGTCTCATCTTAATGTTGGCCGTAACACTGAAGTCAGCGCTTGCACATTGTAGGTACCCAGTGAACATTTTTTTTCTGAGAAGAATAAGTAAATAAAACATAAGCTCAAACAAAGATGATAAATACTCATTTATCAGGTAAAAACAGGTATCTGGTAAGATATGAAATGTAGCGTCATGGCTTAGAGACAAATCGGCACAAAATTTTGATTTTTTTTTAATCTTGTGTGTGCATATTTGCCATATAGACAGTGAGAGATGGAGAAAAACTGCCTTCCTAGCTTTGTTTGGTATTTTTCCAAAAGCAATTCACTCTCCCCTGGTACACTGTTTTAAAATAGCAAATGGCGGTTAGTGTCCGTATAGCAATCAGGGACACATGTTCTCAGCTGGGGCTGCCCATCCTTTCCTGGTAGGTCCTGTGACAAGGGACCAGCTAAAATGGCAAGGGGGAGACGCCCAGTCTCCCCCAGAAAAGGTCATGAAATAGCAGGACTGTCCTCCAACCAGGACTGGAATTATCTAGAAGCATCCTTTTTTGTTGCAAGAACAGGAACTCCATGTAATTCTTTCTTGACGGAGAGGTGATAAAAGTAAATTTCAAGCCTCCTCCGTTGCTTCTTTGTTTATTTCTCTAAATAAAAATAACTTTATTTCTGGTGTTTTGGCATGTTACAAGAACATTATCACTTAAATTCAGATTTCTGAGAATTCGTAAGTTTTCATAGACACATATGTAAGAAAATTATGATGTTGGTATTGGATTTGAGTCACAAGTATTGAAACTCTGTCAAAGAAATATGTATGGCTAACTCCTAAAATTTAGCTTTTGAGATAGAACATATCTGAGTCTTAACACCTCTACTAAAATATGTTGTATTCCTCTTTTCCCAAAGATATGTGGACTTCTTTTTCTCAGCCAAAAAGCTGTGCTTCTTTTTACTCAATCCTTCCCCTCTGGGCATTTTGGAAAGTGATTGAATCTTCCATATCTGGTTTTGACTCTTCAACTACATAAAAGATAGGGTTGATCACACTGATTTCTCAAATACTAATGTCCATTCAAGCCATGAGGCACTTGCTAAACGTAGATTCAGAGATAGAGCTCTGAAGTGGGTCCTCAGACCCAGGTGTGCTGGCCCCATTGATCCATGGACTGCACTTTGCAGGTAATTTCTAGTAGCATTGCATGCATGCCCCTCCTACCTTGCAGATGTAGGAGATTGAGACGGGGAACAAGAAACAAAGGGAAAACCATCCTTATCTATGGTGGTGGTGTTCTTAATATATTATCAGATATTACCAAGTGTGAAAGAATCCTGATGTGTCTTCCCACTGAGGAATTTTGTAGAAATTCAGCTCTGAGGACCAAACAAATTAGAAAACTCTTACTATCTTGCTGTATATGTAACTGTGACTAGTTTCACTTGTGCCCATATAATTCCTCTCTTTGGTGCAGTGTAGACAACTTCTGCTAGCCTGTAAAAGGTGATTATACAGGAATTTTGTGAGCCATGACCAGTGATAGCTTGAAATACCAATGGCGGGAGTGTTTACACCATGGAAATCATGGAACATTATAAATCGCACTCCCCCCCCCCCCCCGAGATAATCAGTTTCCCAGCATACCCTGCCTCTCAGTCACTAAGAAAAATCACTTTGCCTTATTTCCAGCAGAGGACATGACCTCTTCTTATCTTATTTGGAATTTGGAGCTTCTTATAATACCATGTTGCTTTTTAGACTAACCACACAGCTTCGTGAAAAACAAGTTTATTCCCATAACCAACAGTTTGTATTCTCATAACAAACAGGAAACAAAGAAATCAGGAAAAGTCAGAGTGGTGCCCTTTCGTGAATGCTGGCCAGCACCGCCACCACAGAGTACCGATGAGTCTAAATCCTTACAAGTGGATCTCCTTCAGGTGGCATTTTATAAATACTCTTCCATCATGGGGAGATGTGAGAATTGGGTCAGGTATAATTGGAATGACAGATGTATGAGATAGCCTCAGAGAATCAGCACAATTCAGTTAACAGGCTGGCCAACTACAGATATCTTGTAGAGACTTCCGTGACACCCATCGTTTCTTACTGAGTCACTGATTTCATGACCACACACAGCTGTTCCTATCACTTGTTTATATGGTCCAACCCATATTTGGGGCTTAAATGAGATTTGTTACAAGACTTTAGTTCAAGCTTGCTTACCTGTTTTTACATGCCTTTATTTCATAAAATACAATTACTGGGTAATAAATATCTGGTCATTTATTGCCCTGATTAGAATTATTTTCTATTGGACAGGCTTTCTGATGACTACTGGTAAATATTTGCAAGCACATTATAAAATTCCCTTTTAATTAAAAGTACGTGTATCTATTGTTGCAAAAAATACGCTCTTAAAAAAAAATCATTGTTTTTCTAGTATGTTGGCTTTTTAAAATTTTACTTATGAGTTAAATGCAAATCTTTCTACTTTATTCGACGGAATATGAGATGTGTTCTAGTAACAGGCTCACAAAATTGCATCCCATGGTAATATTTAGAATTGTAGGCATAACTTAATTAGGCTGAAAAGAAGTTATTTTAAACTGCTATATTCTTTATTAATAGATTGAATGATTAGGCAGATCAGTCAACACTTATTGGAAATATTAAAGATAAGCATATTTAGTAGATTTTAATATTTCTGTCATCATTTTTATTTTATGGTTATAATTAAATGATTTATTACAAGGTCAGACTATATTTGCCCTTTGTACTCTACTTCAAAATTTCAAGATATGGGGGTCCCTGGGTAGTTCAGTTGGTTAAGCATCCAACTCTTGATCTTGGCTCAAGTCTTGATCTCGGGGTTGTGAGTTCAAGCCCCACATTGGGCTCCATGCTGGGCATGGAGACTACTTAAAAAAAATAAAATTTCAAGATATGTAATTTTTAGCTCAAAGAAAATAGGTATACTTGTACTATATATGAATTTTAATTCTGCATATATTCTTGCAGGATATGGAGAAATTTTCCTAGGTAATTTTTTTGTTTGCTTCTTTACAATATCAGAATGTACAATTTCTAGCTTTCTATAAAAAAAATCTTCTAGGATTATTCAAGTGATCGCTTTCTCAAAATTTGTAAATTTAAACCTTATACATTCCATACAATACTAGTTTTATTTTCACATATTCCAGTAGTCAAATAATTGAAATTTAGCTATTAAAAATGAATAATAAAAAGCTTTACATTCTAAAATTATTCTTTAGTTAGTGCTTTATTTAAAGCGAATTATTTGTTAATCTGTTAATTTCGCTTTTTATTGATTTTTTTAAAACACTTTTTACATTATTTATTAACTAATTTTTTTTAAGTAAGCTCCACACCCAATGTGGGGCTCAAACTCACGACCCTGAGGTCAAGAATTGCAGAGTTGCATGCTCTCCTGGCTGAGTCAGCCAGGCACCCCAATCATCTTGCTTTTTAAGAAGGCATTATAATTATTGTACCTTTGAAAGTGGTGATTTTCCCCTGATCCTAGCTGCCACTTTCACAACTGTCTTCATGCTGATATATTTTTAAAGTATAAAATTTTCTAATTTTGGTTGTCCACAATAAAGTTTACTTTAATTGGACATCTATTTAGAATTAATTTTTTGTGGCTGAGCGTTATTTTTGGGACAGTGGACTGCCTTGTCATTTTATATCCTGTAGGGAGCTCCAGCTTTGCTCCTATATTGTATTTGTGCAATATAGATTTTTAGAAAATGGAATTTCTTGTTGAAACCAGCCCAGATCTTGGCAAGGGCCTCCCTTACAAAGATCTAAAATGCACAGAGCTGGTTTTTAAGCACATAAACTCATATGCATTGTGTACGCCAGCATTTCAGTTTATTAAATGGTCTCTTGTCGTGAAGGGTGGATAGAGCTATTCTAAAAGAAGAGATTAAGCCTTCTCTGCCAGCAGAATTCAGCTAGATGCATATTAAGAAACCAGTTTGTGATCTTAGGAGTTTAAGAATTAAATATGAATAAACAAAGATCATCGTTCCTTAGATGTCTGTATAAGTCTGAGCCAATATTTCTGTCTGACGTGAAGCATTCTGAGAAAGATCCCTGCTTCTGTTATTCTGGGCGAATTTTCTTCATTAGGATATGGAAGATTTACTCTGAATAGAAACGAAGGTGGATTAGAATTCAAATGGCTTTAAAATGTGAGTCTTTTTACTTATTATTTTACATTCTGAGAAGAAAATAAAGGTGGAGAAAGTGACACTGCAGTTCTAATTTGCAGGTGGATTCTGTTTGTGGGACTACAGTCCCAGAAGGTCTAAATGCTTTGCATTTAGTGGATGAGCCTGTAAATAATTTCCCACTGAGTCCCCTCTGAAATGAGCCCTCCCGCTCAAGGAAGTTGATGTTCGAGTCCTGACAAGACCGAAAGTGACGGGAGACGCAGCTGGATGGTGGAACGGCGGTGCTGGAGATTGGCCACATTTCCCTCCTGCTGTCCCTGCTCTGCTTTCAGGGCAGCTGGAATGCGGTTTCTCGAAGTCAGCAGATCAGAACCGGCTGGGCAGAGTGCTTGTGTTCAAGAGGTTCCAAAGTGACAGAGAGCCACTTGTACCCCTGCTCTGTGGCTCCTATGTGGGTACTCCATGATAAGTTATTTATTTGACATTAGATTATCACACACTCTTACACCAACTCCGGCTACGTTATCGCATGTTCTGTGTGAGAACTGTGGGATTGATGGCTGTGTCTCACCTCGTCCACATACACCAGAGTCACGAAACTGAGGGGCCTTCGGTGTCAAGAGTGCAACAGCCCTGATAATGTCAGGAGAGCCACCAAAACACTCCCTAAACGTTGTCACTCCATTCTTTGCCTTTTCAGATTGATGTGTCAAGACTCTTGCAGCTGGAGACGCCAGCAAGAATTGTGGGCTCATCGTTTAATTCATTCCATTTACTTAGTTGACATATAAATGGATTTTGAGTCCTGAATGCTTTCTCTGGTTGACTGGGACTCTACAAATTTAAGTGTGACAAAGGGGGTTTGTAGCCATTATCTTCAGACAGAAGAAAAATTGAATGAATGAATGAAAAATGTTTCACTTGTGGTATAGGAAAACAACGCTCTATTAAAATGCCATTTGAGTTCTAGACTGGGAGGTTTTGCCTTGATCAGAAGAAATTACAAGGTGACACACAAAGGCAAATATCCATCATGGATCCTGTCCTTTGATCATCATTCTTTTATCCCATTACTTCACTTCCCCCCCCCCCCAAATTCTCTCACTTTTATTTAGTACACAGGAGATACCATAGAGACACGTTCCTGCCCCTGCACAGCCGTGACGTTCGCTGTGGGGCCTGCAGCACGCGAGCACAAGACAGCCCATACTTGGTACTCTGAGTATAAAATGTGAGGACCGCTGTGAGTTGTTGAAGCACGATGGTTTTGTTGCCGATGGTCCTGTGACTTGAGGACATACCATGGGGGGGAGGCATCCTGCACCCTGTGCCTTTCTTGGTAGCCGCGGCCACTGGCAACTCCAGGGCCAACTTCACCCACAGTATAGGCTCAGAGGACACCGTGCCTGGCAGTCTTGTTGCAGTGAGTACAGCCTGAGGAAGGGATTAATGATGAATATTACCACATCTTAGAAACAAGAAAGAGCCTGTCACATAAACATGTGCAGATTGGTGAGGGAACTACAAGGGAGAGAGCCTGTGGGTGTTTCCTACAGCTGAGAGAAAGAGTCATTAAGGTGCAGGCGTGGAGATAGCTGATGGCTGTGGTTTGCAGGGAGCCCACCTCTAGAGCATGGTGGCTTTTAGCTCTATGGCCCAGAAGCTGCTTTGTCAGTAACTCAGAGGTGATCAGACTCTCCCCCTCTCCCAAAACTTATTTTATCCTTTATGAGTATGACTACCAGTCCTTTACTTTGTGGGGGATAAATCAAATTGCCAAGTGGATGGGGAGCTTGTGAACGGGTTGGCAGAGTCTCATCGTACAGGAGAGCTCTGTGCAGAAAGCAAACTGAAGATACATCATGGCTTGGCAAGGATGGACTTTGAAAGCAGCAGTACTGAATGAGAAGACATTAGAGATGGGTGACCTTGAGTGCTGATGCTCCTGGAGCCAGATACGTCCATCTGAAAACCATCTGAAGAGAGCCAGAACCATCTTGGATATCCGTACACCAGCTTTTCTCCTGCACAGTATTTGACATCTGCCTTCTGAGCTTCGGGTTGACTGCCCTTCCCTGCTCTGTGGACGTCATCATGGTGGTGGTAGCTTCTGGTTTGGCCATCACCTCTGTCTCAGTTGGCAAGAGCAATAAGTGGTGTATAGGAAAGTTAAACAATAGTTCTTGTTTACATAGACATTGTGGATCTTTGTCTTTGAGTGAATGTTTAAAGGATTGAATAGAGAAATATTATTGAATATTCCTAATTTGGAAGCCCTGAGTTTTGCGTGACATTTCTCTTTGAGAAGGATGCTTATCCTTGGTATGATGATAAAACTAATAAGATATCTGTGTGGGCTCAGGCATCCGCAGGCTCTCTATAAGCCTAGCTAGGGCAAGACACAAACTCGGAGGGAGAATTGTTTTACTTCTAGCAAAAATGAAATATACATAGGTGGAAGAGTTCCTGTTCTAATCACCGTAACTTTACAAATGGAAACAGAGAGCTTCTTACACTTGGATCAATCAGAGATCATGACACTGATCTTGGGGAGGGTGGCAAAGAGTGTTGACAGGTAAGATGTGCTTTAGGGTAAAACGGTACATGGTATGTATTAATAAATTAGAGTTAGTTGACGATGTTTTATTGTTTGTGACATTATTGCCCAAAGGACAGATGAATGAAAAATCAAAAATTGTATTTAACTAGAGCTAATAGAATCAGCTGTAAGGCACATTTACAGATGTTACATATGTTTTCAAATAATGGTCAGTGGACAGGCTGGCTCTCTGCAAACTGGATCACATTCAAAATATGTGTAATTATTTTACACTTCAAGGCAAGGTTGTCCTTCATGAGGGAAAACAATCAGAGGTTTGTGAGAGAATACGTTTTTTGCATCATAAGCAGACACAATCCTTTTACCTTAAAGCTGACTTGAGGTTATTCTAGAAGAGAAGTTTATTTCTTAGAGTGAAGGAATGTTGCGATGTGCAGACACTTTGGGGCATTTACTATTAATCTAAAAGCAGCTAAAAGATCTGTTCACCTCCAGCTGGAATCCTTTTATTACTACTAAGCTACGCTCATTAAACCAGATGAGCGTGCACGGCTCTGTTTCAGAGGTCATTCGAAAGTCCCGGTAGGTGATTAAGATGTTGGGCAGAATCTGCCTAATAATCCCAGCCCACGTCACCCCCGGGGAGGACTGATGCCTAAGAAAAGTAAACATGTACGTGAACCGCAAGCCAGTACCTTTTCATGCTAAATGTGGTTCCCCACGTCTCCTCTGATTAGAGGTGTGCTCAGAACAAGCCGAGACGGGGCCATGCCGAGCAATGATCTCCCGCTGGTACTTTGATGTGACCGAAGGGAAGTGCGCCCCGTTCTTTTACGGCGGATGTGGCGGCAACCGAAACAACTTTGACACAGAGGAGTACTGCATGGCCGTGTGTGGCAGCGTCAGTAAGTGGACCTTCCTCGAGCCTGGCCACCTTTCGTCTTTCTCGCCACTGACTCTGCTCTCTGTAACAGATTGGTTTTCCTGGTCCTTGGGAACGGGTCTGTTGCTCCCACTAACCACGTTTTCTGTCCACTCCTCTAACTGCCCGGCGTCTCCTCCCGTCTGTTCACCCCCGAGCACACATCTCCGTCTTTCTCTAATAAAGCATGGCCCTGGATGTGTTCTTCCACTAGCTGTGGTGCCTTCGTCTTGCAATCTCGAGGGACTTCTTCTGAGTGCCTCTCTCTAAGCCCAGCTGGAGTCGCTGTTTTGTCTTCTCGCCTGTTCTCAGCGAATGTCTACGTGTGTGTGTCTGTCTGTGCACCTGTGTGCTCGGGTCTGCGCATGAGCAGTACGTGTGCGAACAAGGCTTAGCCCCGGAAGCCTGGCTGTTGCAGCTTCGGTTGCCCTGGCAAGGCCGATGGTTGTGATGACTACCTTTAAGTTATTCTGTAACATGTGACTTTGATTGTGGTGGCAGAGAATGTGATCGAATTGAACATATGCACCTCAAATGCCCGAAGATAGAAAGGCCCCAGTGGCCTCTGAGCTCTCACCGGGCTGGTTGCAATATCGATTTTTCGTGTCTTCTCTTGGAAACAGAAGAAAACTCTTCACTTAACGTTAGAAACCTTGAATGACAAGAGATTCGGGGAATATAATTTTCAAAGCCTTTTTTCTCGAACTTTCAGCTCTTCATAACTCTGGGAGATAGAGACATGAAGTGACAGTGACTCAAATGTGAGATGAAACTTTTTCCACGGAGGTAGCACTCAGGAGGTAGTGAACCAGACATAGGGGACTTCTGTTCTTATTAACAGCCTTCCGTGTGAAAGTCCCAATTTTATTTATTTACTATTGTTCGTGAGTAGGAGATTTGAACTACTCAAGAAAGAATTACTCAACTTGAGAAATTAAAGATTAAACTCAGTTGGCTGTGCATTTCTTTTTTGAGAGACTCCTGCCTTTTCTCCCTCGTTCTTGTGAGGGTGACAGCTACCATTTCCTGCCTGGGATTCCTAGGGATTATATAAATTGTTTTCTGCTGTGATCATGGGCTTACGCTAAACAACAGAAGGACCTGCACCATTAAGACCTTCTATTGTGAAGCCTAGCATCTAAGTGGAATCTAATGGAACAGTTCCTATTGGTCTCCTGTGTAAGGGATGACTCCATTTCTATCTTGTGTGAGAACAGGTGTAGGAATTGGTAACCCCCAGGGCTTCTTTTCTGGCTACCATTGGGTGATTGTAACTTCTAGCTCAAAAGACTCCTTTCTTCAGTTTCAAACAAAGAAGTTAATTAGGTCAGGTAACATGGAACACAATGGGGGATTCTGTTGCCTGGAGCCTCTCGAACAAAGGACTTTTGTTACAGAGATTCTAACTGGCTTAGCTGCTGAGGGAGATTTCTTGGCAGATTTCCAACTTTTTTTTCTCCATTTCCCTGAGGTGGATTTATTTTTTGAAATATAAATTGTGTGTGTGTGTGTGTGTGTGCGCGCACATGTAATAAGAAAGAGGGTTTTTAAGAATTATCGGCATTGAGGAATTTGCCTTGAGTTAGAAATTATTCCCCAGCCCCCAAAACACTTGTACAGCCCGTATACGCACACCCTCTCCACTTCATCTGTCTGATTTGACTCAGGCTGGGAGCGAGCTGTGGGCACCACAGGTCAGTCGGAGCCTCTGAAGGTGCCCTGGATGGCATGCCTTTTGCTGAGAGATTTGCCAAAGGTAGAGACTCCCAACAAAGGTGTAATGGATCAGCCAGGCAGTCCCTATTTAGTTCCAGGGAAGGTAGGTTCTAGAATAATTTATCAAGAAAGCAAGCATGAGAGGCTGAAGGTTGGTCAGAGGGATGGGCAGATCTAAGTGGACAATAAAATTCAACACATGGCCCAAGCTGCGAGCTGGAGGTGCCCTATGACTGGGTGATAGGAGTGGATCCTTGGGAATTGACGATGCTTGGCACTAAGGAGGGAGAATGGGAGCAGGAAATCCTCAATCCTCAACATGTTACTTGGAAGTACTATTGGAGACCCAATACCCAGCACTCTAAGGTATCACTGGGGAAATAGATTTCTTATGTTTATGTTTACTTTGGTTCCATGCAGGGGCCCAGCCTCAGGGTATTTGTTTAGTTTTGTTTTTCATCCAGTGTTTTTGTTTTTGTTTTTGTTTTTGTTTTTCCCTTTAGTCAATGGAATCATGTAAGTTTCAACCATCATTCCCCTGTTTCTATTTTTGTTTTTAGTTATGTTCTCTTATTTTCTCCATAGTGTCCCAAAGTTTACTCAAGACTACCCAGGAACCTCTTCCCCAAGATGCTGTTAAACGTATGTTGTCATTCACTGGAGGGGGGTGGGGGGTAGGACGTGGTACAGTGCATGGCTGGATTATAACTCCAGCATCGTCACCTTCTTTGCATGGTTTCATGTGTCTCAAACACCTGTCTTTCAATAAAATGTTTATTTCCGTTGCTTTGATTTGTAATCATGTGCAGTTTTGCCAGACAACTTCAGATGCCGGGCTAAGAGCATAGACTAAACTTCTATTTCTGACATTTTTTCTTTTTCAGTTTAGTGTGGTTCTATTATGTATCGTATATGTAACAGTTTTGTGTTTTAGTTGGCATCACTATTTTATTTCCTAAAGCTGTCAAGATGCCACAGTGTAACAAGAGGCCACATATGTATAAGTGACTCATTTCCCAGAAAAATACATAATATGCATGCATTTACTAACTCCATGGACTAACGTGTATGCACAGACTTCAGTTGTGTGTTTGTTGTAAGGCACGTGTGACGCCTTAGGAAGTGAAAGAGTACCTCCAGATTTCCTAACCACCTCTTCTTCCTCTCCCTGAATGCACGCTAATGGGACAGAAGTGCCCAACTTTGGCTTTTATCATAAGGCTATAGAAAAAGATTCGTCGGAAGAAATCTTGCATCAACCAACCTTAGAATGTCTGTGTTTTGTGAAGATCCCAGTTGGCATATCAGTCTAGCTTGGTTTTAAAATGTGGTGTTAAACACACAAGTACTTACTTTAAAATGTGGATTATATCCAAAAATGGATTTATGCATCGTTAGGTTAGGGATGGTACATACGCATGCTGTTGATGCTTATGGTTGTTGGAAAAAGAGATACAATTTCAGTTGTAGTTCAGATATAATGAGAATTAGCATTTATTTATAGTATCCTGAAACAAAATCCCGGTCTCCAAATTGATCTTTTTAAAAAAGTAAACAAGTGGCGCCTGGGTAGCTCAGTCGATTAAGTGTCTGAATCTTGATTTTGACTCAGGTCCTCATCTCATGAGTCGTGAGACCGAGCCTCACATGAGGCTCCACGCTCATCAAGGAGTGTGCTTCAATCCTTCTCCCTCTACTTCTGTTCCTCTGTGCACGTGCACACGCTCACACACTCCCTCTCTCTCTCTCTAAAATAAATAAATCTTAGGGGTGCTTGGGTGGCTCAGTCGGTTAAGTGGCTGCCTTCAGCTCAGGTCATAATCCCAGGGTCCTGGGATCAAGCCCCGCATCGGGCTCCCCGCTCAGCTGGGGAGTCTGCTTCTCCCACTTCTTCTCCCTCTGTCCCTGCTCCTGTGCGAGCTCTGTCCCTCTTTCTCTTTTCACTCACTCTCTCAAATAAATAAAACCTTTCAAATAAATAAATAAATCTTTTTAAAAAATCTTTAAAAGATAAAATTTAAAAAGATAAATAATAGAGAATTATGTAATTTACAAACACTTTCATCATCGATCATAAAGTTTTTTTAATGGCCACCATAAGATTCAAATTCATTCACTTTATATATAACTTCTGAAGGATGTGGGGATTTTGCTACCACAGTCAACATATTTTCTGTGATTGTGACAAAGCATTTTTTTCCTAACAACATCAAAAGTAGGACAAGTGAGTTGACACAGAGGACCAGAGAAAACTGGGTATTACGCTGTAAGATTAATAATATATTGATCTTTGTGGTGGGCTGCAATTTACCAGGCATTTTCACAGATCATTTATTTTTCTCAGTAGTACTTTGTGGGCGTTTTCTTCATATCCCTTATACATGGGAGAAAGTGAGGCCGTGAGAGCCATCAAACATGGCACGACCAGCTTTGAAACATAAATGATAGTGTGGCTATGCACGGCACTCCATACAGCCAAGGATTTGATTCTGTTTTTTAGGTTAGAAAAATTACATTTGAAGTTCAGAGCGTATTTTAAGAGTACAGAAAATAACAGAAAGAGGAAGAATATTAAAAACTTTTTTCTAAATGCATCGAATATAGCATGCCTCAGTAAATATCTTTTCCCCCTCTTATAAAAAAATAATTCATTTTATATCATTTTTAGCATCTAAAAGAATTATATTTTTCCATTTTTATTAATTAACAGAAATGAACATTATTTGATAAATTTATTTTCATGAGGGCCTCTGGGTGGCTCAGTCAATTAAGAGTCCGACTCTTGATTTCAGCTCAGGTTGTGATCTCAAGTGTTGTGAGATCGAGCCCCACATCAGTCTCTGGGCTCCCTCTCCCTCAGCCTCTGCTCCCATGTGTGCACACACACACACTCTCTCTCTCTCTCAAATAAATAAATAAAATCTTTAAGAACGATATTTAAAAAAAGCTTTTTTTTTATTTTCATGAAGTTCTTGCATCCTCAGCTCTTCCAAACAGACCTTGAAAATCTCTCATAATTTCCTCTTTTCCAGTAATAGTCTCCAAATACTTCTGGTGTATTTGGGATCATGACACCTTTCCATCCTAGGAGGGTGAAGTGATTTTGGCAGCTCTATTTTCTTGTCTCCCTACAGAGACTATTCATCACAGCAAGTGTAGGGTTCTGCAGTGCTAGTACAAACAGACTAGAGAAAGCATATAATTTCTAGTTATTTATAGTCTGTGCAGTGATGCTATCTTATTTATAGCAAAGTTACACATTTGAATTAAAGAAGTCACGGTCATCTGGAGGTCAAATGCAGATAGCAGAATGTAGTCAGAGCAATGAGCCCAGTGAGAAGGTGAGCAAACCCATTTGATTTGGCTCCTTCACTGACCTAGGTCTTCACTGGAAGGTCTCTCTTCACCAAAGTGGTTGTCTTATGGGTTTCTCACTTTGAGTTGCTTCTAGTCAAATAATAAATATGAAATGAGATAGAAAAAGCTCCTTGGTTAAACTGATGTAACACTGTACATGTGGAGAAAATCTGCAATGGTCTACACTATACAGTCATTGTCCAGTAAAAACGTATTATAATCAGATATTTCTAGATTTTAAATCTTTGTCATAAAAACCAGTTTTGAGTATTGCAATTTTAAGGAACACTGATTTTGTTGTTGTTGTTTTCACTGTTGTTGTTGTAGATAAGAATCTAAACCACAGATAAAAAAAGATAGAGATAAGAGGCTGAGAGCTTTCATTTTACTCATAAAGTTGTGGATTTGAATCCTTTATAAAAATCTTTTTCCTGTTTGAGATCAGTATCTGATGAGATCGGAGTTGTTTCTGACGTGAATTTTGTGTCTGCCCGTTTGTGTTTGTGAACAACAGTTAGATTAATATATAAATATTTATTGATTAGTTTATGTTTCAAATATGAGAGAACGATTTTTTTGTTCCTAGTGTTCTTCCCTTCAGATTGCATCTCAAAAGGCAAACCGACGGCCTCTTTAATGTCACACAGAGCATCGTGCCAGGATTGAGTCAGCTGACTGCACCAGAGGGTCTGGCCAAAGAGAACGACAAAGACCCATCTTTGGCTCCCTTCTTGCAGCGAGTTGTGACAGTATCTAAACCAAGTCTCTCAACCTCGACGCTATTGACATTTGGGGCTAGATCATTTGTTCTTGCGGATGCTGTCCTGTGTTTGGAGGCTGTTCAGCAGTATCTCTAGCCTCTACCCACAAGATGCCAGTACAATGACCCCAACTATGATAACTTTGGCTGTCTCCAGACTTTGCCAAATTGTGTCCTGAGGCAGGGAGGGGCAAAGTCCCCCCCCCCCCCCATTGAGAGCCTCTGATCTACACTAGGTGAGCCCACATCTGATTCAAAGATATAACTAGGCTGGCATAAACAGGCACACTTTCCATGAACTTGAGGGCCTGTGGATGTGTTCAATGTCAGAAGCCTCCAGTTCCTGACAGATGTTAGAATTTGATAGACCACCATCCTGACTCTCAATGTGTACATGGTAGGGTGGAAATTGCTATGCCGACTGTAGGGTAGTTAGAGATCTCATAGTCTTTCTACTCTAATATGAGCGCCATTAGGGAAACAGAGACTTAACCAGCAAACCCCTGGGTTGGAAGTTTATGGTTCCCCCGTGCACCACCCCCTCCTCCTCTGTCTGTTTCGCAGAATCCCAGCATATGCTAGAGAACAGCCATCTGTAGTGATGCCACATGGCCTTGCCACACAGACCACTGGCATCTAGAATGTACCTTGGGATCATGTTTATGGCCTTAGGGCCTCTGCAAAGGCTAGATCTGGCCTTGTGCAGGATCCAGAAGGAGAAAATATTTTTTTTCTACTCATATCAAAATGGTCGAAATAGAATAGACTAATACACTTTCAGAGAATATAAAAATAATGAGGACATATCAAATCAGGCCAAGTCACCATCCCCAAGTTCTAAGGCTGCTGCCTTAAGAGGCTCACAGTTTGCAAACTCACCGTGCAGCCTTTGAATGGAATGTGCCACCTTCACCCCGGAGTTGTCATATCCTGTCCTAACACCCAGGCATTCAATCTTTGGCCAGAGGTCAACCATTGTTTTCAGTCACACTGTACTTGTTCTTCTGATTGCGAAATAGCAAATATTAGTTCCCATTAGCACATTCTCGAATACTAATGGAACTATGATATTTTTATAAAACTGCCAGGCATTATTAATAGTAATTAAAATCACTAAAAAGATGTGGGAGTGCATTAAATTACATGTCACGTCAGTAGCAGTAAAATCTGTTAGATTGACACTTATGAGAAGCCACATCTTTGGTATCGAGAAATGATCAGAATGAAAAATGCCTTTTCCTCCAAGCTATCATAGGGACAAATCCCTAAGATGGACAGGAATTGATTTGCTCAGCAAAACAGCATTTAAAAAAAAAAAAACAAAAAACCTCATTTACTCAGAACAATAAAAAAAATGCTCATTCTATATGTGCTCTGTTCTTCAGCTATTTCCAAAGAAATGTAAGTAGATAGTTTAATAAAAGTTTTGGCAAAAATTGCCATAAAAGACCAGAGAGTCGATATTTTAGGTTTTGCGGGCCGTATGGTCTCTTTTATACATGCTCAACTTGGAATCGTAACGTGAAAGCAGCTATAGACCATAGGTAAACAGATACAGCTGTGCTCCAAAAAAAATACATTATTTACAAAAAAGAAGACCAGCATGTCAACCTCTGATTTAATAAAGCTGTTGCTTCTGAGCTCAGGACGTGCTTGTGCTAAGCTGGGTATTGGGAGGGACACCAGCCAAGTAGACCCGGTTCCCTGCTTCCAATAGCTTGGCAGCTTTATTGATGAGATGAGACCCAGGCGTGTGATAGGATTAAGTAACAATATAAAGTAAAATATACAAATGTAGGGAAAGACCGGTGTGGAAAGCCAGAGGAAAATGAAATTGGTTTTATCCTTAAGACCTCCACAGAGGTTAACAGCTCTATCTGGCTTTTCCTGCTACGATTTCTTTGAAAGTAGATATCATTGCAGATTTTGACTTTTTGAACCCCTGTGTGTGTGTTGAGCAACTCTGACAGGTCTCTTTATGAGTCACCATTAATGAAGTTGAGACTAGCTCCCGACACCTGGACAGAAGACAGGAACAGAAGGGTGAGACGTTCTGGAAGCCACTTAGGACAGCTGTTGATTCACATGTGGTGTTTAGATTCAGACTTGAGGTTGCTCTTAAATTTGGGTGCATGGCGCTAAATCGGAGCTAGATATTAACAAAAATAACGCCAGCGCTCATTCTTTCACGCATTTGACAAAATTCCCACATCCAGTACGTGCCCATAAGACATAAAAAAGAAATGTAGCTTGACTAGAGTAAACACCGCGTGGATTACATTTTTATTACCTTATGTCCGCTCGGCGCCTTGATAGTCTGCCAACTATGATCGCACTGACTGTAAAACAAGCCTGAAGCAAGGGTGCAGCGGGGGGAGAAGGGCCTTTGTTCTTTCTTCTTTTCTGTTTTTAGAGAGTCTGAACCCCTATTTAAGGGTCACACACTATTTTCACATTACAAGTGGCCCCTCTCACTTGGGCTTGATGGGTGCGATTAATATTTGAGTTCAGAACGTGGTTGGGATTTTAGTTATTTTGGAATTAGAGAAACGGAAAGACCTTTTTTTTTCTTTTTTTTAACGTCAGGGTGGCCCTCTGCAAGCTCTGCCTTGTTTTCAGATTAAATTTTCACCTGAAATCTTTCTTTATAGGTTTATATTTCACCTATACGTGAATGAGCCTCATTGCCACCTCGAATATAAATCCCAGCCATTTCAAGTCACACTGTTGCCTGCTCTGTATAAGTAGCATTGTCAGTGACAAAGCAATGACGGGTGTCGGTCTTCATTTACTTTCATCTTCCCTTGTCCGTGCTGTAGAGATCAGTTGCCTTTCTCCTGACGAAAGGAGAGTAATCTCACATTAGTATATCGACTCGGTGCCATTCACGGGCCTCTGTTTGGGGAAACATTGTGCCTCGTGGCCTGGTGTAGACAGAGTCGTTACTGTTTGAAGGTGGGGTTATTGCGCCTTTTGCATCCTGAGCCCTTCTTGACTATAAAATTGCGTGTCTCCTCGAGATTGAGGGAACAAGCAAATATCAAAATGATAGGGACAAGTTTTCGTGTGATGTCTGCAGTGTTTCGACTCCACATTATTGCTGCTTTGCACGAAATGGAGTACTGTGTAGTGAGGATACAGTCAGAACTGAAATGAACTAAAAATGTGGCGTAAACTTGGATTTATTGGCTAAATTTGATCGTGTCTCTGATATGAGGCAAGGGGAATGATTTCTAGCGCATTCTGAAGATAATACCAGTTTTCACTTGGTTTTGAGGTAACTTTTCTAAAAATTATTAAGTTTTCTCAGGGAAAGTGCTGGGAGGGAAATGTTTCCTTGGCATCATGTCTCCAGTGATGGTGGTGTATTTTATTACAGGAACATTGGGTGCAGCACCAGGGTTCATTAATAAACTGAAAGCAATGGGGCCCCTGGGTGGCTCAGTCGGTTAAGCAGCCGACTCTTAATTTCAGCTCAGGTCACAATCTCAGGGTTGTGAAATTGAGCCCCACACTGTGGGGCTCTGTGCTGGGTGTGGAGCCTGCTTAGGATTCTCTGTCGCCCTCTGACCCCCCCTCCCCCGCATGGGCACTTTCTCTCTTTCTCTCTCTCCGCCCCCAAAAATGAAAAAAATAAAATAAAGTGAAAGCAAAAAAAAAAAAAAAAAAAAAAAAAAAAAAAAAAAAGCTCTGGCAGGTACTAAGAGCAATTGCAACATGAAGTGGAAATGTTGTGACATACGTTGGTGCAAAATTATTAAAACTGAAATGAACCCTCACACACCTGTGCAAAGAACTTTTCCCTCAGTATCTGGTTACCTGTGTAACAGCACTTTGTGATGAAGCGAATCTGTGATTCGTCTTATGTCTGGGGGGAGAGGGAGGAACCTTCCATGAGAACCCCTCACCCTCTTCTGCTTTGTCCCTTCACAGACAGTGACCCTTCTAAAGGGTCTAAAGCATCCGTCACATCTTGCTGCATCTTTCCCCTCCTCAAAACAGCTCTCATTGGCTCCTCACAGCCCTTAGCTGATCTGTCCCTCCTTTCCTTTCTGCCTCTCTCGCTTCTCTCTCCCTTGCTCCTTCAGCTCTGGCCGCACTGACCTTGCTTGTCCTAGAATTTTCCAGGCACACTCACCTCTTAGGGCCTTCGTGCTAGTTTCTGTGTCTCCCTGCTGCATTCCTCCAGCAGGTGACAGGAAAGTGGGGCTTCAGCTCTTTGCCTAACACACCTTCTCAGTCGGACCCAGCCTGGCCTCTCGCCTACCCCTGCCTCCCTTCTCCCGCCCTCCTGATTCTTCCCAGCCCTGTTCTAGTTTTCTTTTTCTCCATAATACAAATCACATTTTCACAATGTGTTACTTACTTTTATCTGGGTTTTTTTTTTTTTTTGAGGTGATTGTTTCTCTCACTAGAATATAATTCCATAAGAACAGCGGTCTTGGTTTTGCTCATTGGTTTCTCCCCTGTGTCTCACATTTGGTATGGGTGGTGATATTTGCTAAACAGAGGAATAAAGGAATGAACAAACACTCTCAAGGTGGCACGGTCCACATCCGAGCTGCTATCTCAGCTTTTCAGATACTTCTGACCTCCCCTGTTGCAAAAAAGCAAGAGTGAAGCTTCTATGGGAAGTATTAGTCATCTGGAAGGCACTGAATTTTTGGAACCAGAATGTTCACCTTGAGACAGTAATGTGCTATGAGTTGGAATTGCTTTTCTGTAGCATTTGTTTTTGTTTGGTATTACATTTAGACACCCGTTCTTGGTATTGAAAGGTATATCCTACCTAATATTTTACCAGGCTGTTATGAGATGAAACGAAGAAAATCCATATGAAGGTCATTTGAAAAGTTAAAAGCTCATGCATATGATGGTGCCGGGCTGCTAATGGTGTGGCAGCTAGAGGTTAAAACCCAGAGCTAAAGGTGTTTAACCCTGAATGTGTAGTTTTCTGCCAAAGGGGACTATATCCAGCGAGCTTGCTTGCAGAAGGCACAAATGAGCCCGTCTGAGCCGGGGCCAAAGGCTAAGAGATCATCCAGGTTCACGCCCTGTGGGCTCTTTTTTCTGAGCCCTGTCTCATAACCCTACTTCTGCTGAAACGTTGGGTGGAGGTCATTTGCCAGATAAGCATTCAGGGCAGGAACAGCTGTTGGATAGAAAATAGGTCGACAGATATCATAGCGAAGCATATTTTTTGCCAATTCATGTTGTTCATTAACAAAAGCAAATATTTTCCGGTGCCCTGGACATATCGATGGATTAGCCCTTTCCTGCTCTAAATATTAACTTTATAAGCCTTTTCACGGTTTACCTAATCCTAAATTCAGACGTATTTGTGGATCAGAGATAGGAGGAATTATATTAAATGCACAATAACTGTAATGGGGTAATTTTTCCTTCCCCCATATATTATATGACACGTGGAAAGCATCTCGTGCAGTAGAGGCTCATCAGTGCAGGTTGTTATTTTTTGGCCGATTTGGAAATGGGAGCCGAGATCACAGTTTCTAAGGCGCCTCGGAGGTCTCTAGACAGGATGAACTGCTGTATGGTAGCAAAACCACAACCAAAGTAAAGCCTCATAAGGCCAGTTTGTTTCTACTTTCTCCGTTGTTAAAATGCCCTGTGCTTTAAGTGACCTGCGATAAACAGCTTCCCATTCCTCTGCGCCCTGGAACATACGCTGTTGTTCCCCGAGCCACTGTTTTCCCAAAGGAAGCACCTTGAAAGGGCAGGGACAAAGGGCACAGGTTTCCTGCTCCTGCCCACTGTCCTCGTTATCATGCGTCCGGCCTACCCTGGACTCTATCACAAACCAGCAGCTGTTCCTGGTGTGATCATGTCTTTAGGATGTAGGGATATCAGAGAAACAGAAGCCGAGCTGTCTGTACAAATTCTTCCTTAAAACACTGTCCCCTTCCTCCCTACCAGCTGCAGGGTAGTGATAATGAAATATTAAATTCATTTTCAGATATCAAGATGTACCATCATTCTTCTCTCCTTGACTGGACAGTGATCTGGTTTGCTGGTTGGTAGGAATACAGGAGAACTTCAGTCACGCTAATTGAGAAGGAGCGTTAGTGCGAATGGCTAAAATGCTTGAATTAAAGATTAAAAGCTTCCTTTAAAGTGTTCGAGAACAGCAATAACAAGGGCTGCTTACAAGGATTTACTCGAAAAGAAATATTGGATTAAATGGAATAAATCAGGAATACAGTATTTGTATTTATTTCCGCACGTCTAAAAAGAAGTCTTAATACTTGAAATATTCTTAATCCTATTAAATATACCTTGCATGCTCATTTCTCTAATATTCTTTTATCCTTAATATTACAAAGCTACATTTTAAGATAGGCTAATGAGATTATACTGACTCAGATTTCAGTGTTTATGTCCTTTCCATCAAACAGTAGACAGTGTTTGCAAATCATAAGAGTTGGAGAAAACCATACAATTTGCCAACCATAAAAGTTGGGTGGAGAGCTTTCCTACTTACACAGTAACTTGTGTAATTCTAGTTTTCGAAGAAGATACTGTGTTACGGTTCTGACGGTTAACAGCCGGACGGCTATCTTGATCAGTGACAAGAGCCCCAAACATTCATACATTTTCATTTGTTCAAAATGGAAAATATGGTCTCCCTAATTCTGTTATCCTGCCGGATCGTACTGTGCCAAAAGAACTTCAACGTGTTCGTGTTTAAGCTGTCCCCGCAGAGAGGAAAAAACGATGAAAACCACAGGAAACAAATTTAAAATGCTAAACATCACTTCCATTTCCAATGGGGAGCACTGATGAAGTTAAATATACTTGCATATTGATTTGCTTGAATTTATGCAGAAAAACACTTGCCTTTGATTTCCTTTTTTTTTTTAAAGAATTTTAAATTGACAATTATTTCTCAGTCTTAAAAATTAAGGACTCCTTTTCAATCATTTGGGGGCCGTTTATGGGGATTATACCAAAGATCTTTTAGAAAAACATATATTCCTTTTCCTGTAGGTGGGTACCTCATGGTCCTGTGTGTAATTCATTTTCCATGGATGTGAAATAAAAATAGCTCCTTTTTTTCTATGGTTTGCATAAAGCTCTAAGATTTGAATGACATGTGATAAGCAAAGGAAGAGAGAAGAGCACGAAGGACTGTATATACCAGCCTAATGTGTGGGGTGGCAACTCGTTTTCCCAGTGCAGCTAGTATGCTGGCCTGAGAGATGAAGACACAGGGGGACAGACGACTCACGTTACCTGCCCTGGGTCACAGCTAGTCTAAGAAAGACTAAAAGCCAGGTGTGCCTAATTGCAAAGCTTATGCTGCTTTTCCCCTTTGCCGCTGAAGTACGCTCTCTCCCATCTACCACACGGAAGATGGGGGCAGATACTTTTTAATCTGTGATGCCCTGTGCCAGTCCCAAACCTGTTGACTCACAGTCCCCTGGTGAGGCAGGGGGCTGAACACACAAGTATTTTGAAAAATAACCCCAGGCATACTCCCCTCCTCCTTCCTTCCACTTAAAAGCAACCTCTGTATAGATACCTAAACTCTTATTTTTTAAAAAAATAATTATTGCACAGTGATTAAAGAAGAAGGGGAGAAATCTGAGCAAGTATTCCGCTTTAAAATTAAAGATCTTACTTACTTAACAAAAAAGCCTCTGGTTTTGGTTGAAATCTGGAAGCCTTTGGACTGTGAAGATTCCAGGTGTTTTTTTTCTCAAAGCATGTATAAAAGACATTTAGCTTAGAATTTCTTTTCAAGAGACACCTGGGTGGCTCAGTCAGTTAAGCGTCTGCCTTCTGCTCAGGTCATGATCCCAGGGTCCTGAGATCAAGCCCCCCATTGGGGCTTCTTGCTCAGTGGGGAGCCTGCTTCTCCCTCTTCCTGCTGCTCCCCCTGCTTGTGCTCCCTCTCTCCCTGGCAAATAAATAAAATTAAAAAAGAATTTTGTTTCAAAATGATTTAGCCATAAATACGTCTCATTTAAGTCCTCTTTGGGGTATCATATTTCAAAGATAGTAGTCAATAATTAGATAAAAATCAGTAAAGAAAAATAAAGCATTGGTGATATTTGAGTAATCTTTTGAATAAAATGCTTACATTGATTTGACCTGAAAGCATAGTGAAACCACCTAATTTCACTGTTTTGATTGAACATATTCTATTCTTTAAATCAACGTCTTTTTTCCTTCCTTTTTTTTTCTTGTAAGCTCATGAATGCTCTGAATTCTCGCTAATCATTACTAATCTTTTGGAAAACTGCTTGTATAGGGCATTACAATTCACTCGGCTCATGAGTTAAAATATTTTTGTTTTACAGTACGCTCTTCAATTTTACAGATATTTGTGTTTCCACGTAATTTAGCAGTCTATGTTGCAACTCAGTCATACAGCTTAGCAGTTTTAGTTGAACTCAAAATGGAAATCACTTTCTTTTGACTAGTATAATGAATTGGTTGACTTGTCAAATTTTGTAAAGGCAGAAATGTTCCTTTGTGATTTCAGAAATGCATTTTTTGACTTTTACGGGGTTTGGGATAGTGTTTCAAACACTTTCTCACAAAAGGTGGCTTTGAAATCTGCTCTCGGAAATACATGGTGTAGAATTTACCTTTACTCTGTGGTGTGATATTCTGCAAAAGACTGATTTTGAGATTTCTTCGGTCCCTATAGGAATCATAAAAGTGCGATATTGATAACAGATCTTACTTTCAAGATTACAAAAGTTAATTTAGCAAGGCATAGGGATTTGGGACAAAATGTCTGTATTAAACACCGACTGGTTTTGCTCTGTGCATGCCTGTTTTGCTAAGAATTTTAAATATAACACTATAATCACAGAAGGGACTGTTTTATAGATTTTCCTTCACCCTATACTTGAAAGGGGTGAAACATTTGTACTGTGCTGTGAAATGTCTCATGGTGTTCTCTTAAACAGCATTAACTTCTTGTATGTGCTTCTCTACTAAATTCTTTGTTCTGTAGTAAAGGAAAATATGGCTTTCTTTGAAATGATTGGATATTCTGTTTCTCTTCTCAAACCTCCTTCTTTCTACTTTGTAGTTCCTACAACAGCAGCCAGCACCCCTGATGCCGTTGACAAGTATCTCGAGACACCTGGAGATGAGAATGAACATGCCCATTTCCAGAAAGCCAAAGAGAGGCTGGAGGCCAAGCACCGCGAGCGAATGTCACAGGTAAAGTGACTTTTCCATCCTTCCGTTTACAATAAAGGGGAAATCTGGGCTTAGCCTCTGCCTCAGAGTCTCCCTGGGGGCTCTATGGCTGATGAATGCCTAGGCGTAGAAGGGATCTTTAATTTTATCCAGATCTTTAAAGACATAAAGTCTTAGTTTTAAATGTTTGCTCTAAGGGTATCACTTTGGGTTTTTTAGAATTCACCTTGAGCATGCCACCTAGGAGAGATCCAGTCACACTAAGTATAGCAGGATTTCATAAGCACAAATTAAATTATGTCTGCAGCATTCTCTCTGGTTTTATTACTTTGTGTATACATAGCCCTGTAAGCATGATGTTGTAAATTAAAATCCCTTAAAATGATCTGTCGTAAAGATGAATATTTTTTATTAGATGCCAAAGTATTATAACTTTGAACTTCACATTTATTCCAAAGCCAATTCGTAAGACCATAGGAACTTAAAAGCAATGTGAACCATAATGATCAGTGCATTTCATTTCATAAGCAATCAATAATGCAACAGTGGTTCAAGACTGTGGCTTCCCACTCTAGAACAAAGCAATATAAGAAACACAAGAGATGGCATTTGGAACTAGAATCTTTCTTGCTCCTGGTGCAACGCTCTTCTCATTACATTGTGTGGCAAACCCTGGCTTGTTTGTTTTTTAGCAAATCCTTTATGAAACAAATTGAAAAATTTGTTCAAAACCTGGTTAATTTATATCTAATAATATCAATTACAATTTCTGATATGCCTATACCAGGTGCTGGATATTGTATTTATTAGAGATAATATTAATGTTAGCCCTTTCTCAGATTCTTCATTCATTCATTCATTCACTCAGCAAATATATATCAGCACTTCCTTGTGAGTTACTGCCTAACTTGAAGCCTACAATTCAGAGTGAAAAAACAATAGGAAAAGTCAGATTTAAGGAAACATAAATGAGTGAATGAGGAAATCTCTCAGGTCAAAGTCAACCATTCCTTTTTTTGGTGTTAATGTTCTGTGGTAAATATCAGAAGGTATTACTAATTTTAGTAATATTTAGCACAAATACTTAGAAGTTTTCATAATAGACATTAAATAGGATTAATGGATCAGTCTGCCATATATTTTCTAAGATCACAGGAAGTCTTTAAAAGACTGCATTAATCATGGGCTTTAATTTTCTAGTGTTTTGACATCTGGGCCCTTACTAACTCTAGGGAGACTGCCCCTCTCAGGGTTAGCCAGTTCCTAAAGGTAGCAAATGACTAGCCTTGGGGCACACCTCTCAAAATCAAACCAACCTCTCCAAAGCCCATTTCCCCCAGATACCTTCTTCATCCTACTCTTACACACTGACCCACTACCCACCTGCCCTGCTCACTTCAAGGCTAGGTACCAGACATCTAGGGACAGCCCCTATACCTCTATACCAAATGTATTCAGACTAGCCAAATCTAAGCCTGCTTCAGCCTGCTTGCCCCAACTCACCCATTCCTTCCCAAGGAAACCACAGACTCCTGGCTACATTTCCCCCTCACTCCCTCTGCCTCCTGACCCACCCTAGTGCTTCAGCACCTTCCTTCCCTCAATGGCATAGCATGGCATGCTGCCTCCTCTTGGGAAATGTGTGTGAGTAACAGTCTTTTCAATGGCATCTGTCTCCTGATCTGTTGACCTCACCGTACTTGAATATAATAAAACCTGTCTTTTATTTATTAATTTTTATTTATTTTTTTAATAAAACCTGTATTTTAAAACAAAACTGCTAAATTATCTAGAAAGACACAACACAATTACTTTTTTTTATGATGAGTGACCATGATACTTAGATTTATTTTGAAATAATAACAAGGAGGGGAAAAAGTTAAAATACTTTGGCTCTGGAATATAATGTGCAGTTGTAGTTGTTGGCCATGATGAAGACCTAAAAGCAAGTTGAACTAGGAAGCTAGGTAGAGTGGAATAATGAGGTTTCACCTGAAGGCAGTTCTTCTGGGAACCGGATTTCTCATTGGGAAAAACACGGGCTGATACATAATCACTAGTAAGAAAGCAGTTAAGTCATATTTCTTGCCCCTGAAATGGCATCTTTTAAACTTAAATCCTATCTCACTGTTTGCTTCTGAAGCTTTCAGGGCCTTCTCACTGGCTTCAAATTCCATTTCAGGGGCAGTGAAGTCCAAAAAAAGAATAATAAAAAGAAAAATAAACACTGAAACATCCCCTTGGCATCTCCAGTGCCAAGTACTTATTAGTGATTTTTTGATATACATGTCAGTTTCAGATATTCTAGATCTTTCCTGGAATAGTAACTTAGTTTTAGTTTAACACATCTGTTTAACCATATAAATCTTTATGGAATTTCTTCATCTTTTAGTTATTAACTATATCTGACCTAACTTAAGAGATGTGACCCTAGAACAGAGAATGCTGTCTCCTCATTCCAGTGGTCACAGAAAAGAGATGCCTGAGATTAACATTTATCTTCATAATCTGTGGTACTGAATTCTGAGGACTGTTTGCCTTTGAACTTGCCTGCCTGCCTCTTAAATCTCTGTGTATTAGCTGTCATTTTGTCTGCATGTCACAGCCAAGTCTTTGAAGATCCATAAATCTGATGATACTGATACTTTTGTTCACTCAGTGGGAAATTGCTTTACAAGAATATGTGGAGCAACCTGAGAATTTTAATTTATTTTTATTGTAATTTTTGTTACTATTCGTTTTCTTATGAATACAGAGATTTGGGGGGGTTGGTATTTGGGGGGTTTTGGTATTTGGTTGTTGGGCGTCATGATAACTAAACTTGTAGATTTCTGTTGCCATATGTTCTGAATAGTGTCTAGCAAATATAAGATTCTGAATAGTCTATAAATGATTTTATTATATATTTATATATTCTATAATAATTATACATATTACTTATGGACTTAGAGGTTTTAATATATCCTTAAAATGAAATTCTTCAAAATGAAATTTGACCCTTTTTGGAATTTATTATTTTTAGGATAAGCATCAGTATCTTAGGAATAGTCCTTTTCCTGTCACTAAATACAAGGAAACTTATCTCACCTATTGAATTTGCCATTGAACAATTTTATATGGTTATATATATAATTTATATATACTTGTATGTATTTATAACATATATTTATATATAAACTTATATATTATATATAACTAGATATGTTTATATAAGTATATAGCTATATAAGCATATAATTTATATAAATTATATATATAATGTATATATAACTTTTATATTTTATAATGGCAGTTTGGGCCATAGAGGATAAAAGCGTGGTTCTTAGAGCCACAGAGATCTTGGTTTATATCCTTCCTTCTCCATTTTTTTTTCCTCCATGACCTTGAGCAGATGACTTAATCTGGTCCGTAAAATGGAGATCACCATGACTAATCTCACAGATTTTATAGAGCACTTAATACAGAGTCTGCTACGTAGCAGATCTGCAGGAATGTTATCTATTTTGGGGACGTCTCAGTGGTAGCCGTTGTTCAGAGAGACGTTGAGCCTATGGTGTGTGTTTATCTTGCATTAAATAGGCCTAGGGTGATGGTATCAGTGAATTGTTTTATTTGTGAGGGTACAGAATATTGTTAAATTGCTCTGAAAATCAAATTCGATTTCATTTTATAATAGTTTATTTTCAGTTTATTAGCCAAATAAATCTCTCTAATTATTCTGTGTATTTCCCCAGCTCAAAGTTTACAGATCAGGTTCTGAATGTGCAAGGGGGGATGGTGAAAGTGTAAAGATATAAGGAAATCCATTTTCACATTCCAGTAAAACGTTTGGCTTCTCCCTCAAACTAATTTTGAGATTCCTTGCCTGAAGAGTTCATGGTAGAGTACTGCCACTGTGAACATTCTCAAAGCAGGAAACTGAAATATTTTTATGGCAAGCTGCAAGCCTTATCTCATCCAGAAAGCAAAGGTAGTCTTCGGTAGCCCCCTCCCTACAGGGGTCCTTCATTAACTCTTAGAGACATCGAAGCATCCGGGACAATAGGTTTCTTTGCTTTTGATTCTCTTCTTATTCACAGCAGTGGGGCATTTGTTCTAATTTTGTTGTGACCTTTTTAGGTTATTTTTTTACATGTTCCTCACGTGTAATAGAAAATTCACTCCATTCTCTTTTCTCCATAATCAGAGAAAGAACACAAAGAAGCTAGTCTTGTATCCTATACAACAAATTAATGCCAGTAGATAATAAAATACCTAAATAAAACCCCACACGGTGATTTGATGTGTTATTATCTCGTAGAAATTCTCTATCAGTAGTTTTTTATGCACGTCTCTCTCTTTTTTTTTTTTATTTTGAAGGGTATCAGAAAAATCGATTCCTTAGGGATAAATACCTATAAATAACAGGCTCTTATAGTACAGAAATCAGGTTCTTTTATGCTTTGTGTATCTACAAAGTATGCAAGTACACATCTGTCAGCAGACCGTTGTATTGCTTACTTGATCTTCCTGCTCTTTATGTCACCTGGCTCAGTTATGAGTTGCACTTAAAAAAGTTCTGCTTGACAGCGAGTAGTACACTTGAAAAGGAAAGGCAGCCGTAGGTGGTTAAGAATCTAGTATCATTTCATTTCAGCAACAGGCCCAGCTGCAGACTTCTGCTCTCTGCATTCAGGTCAATGAATGAACCTCTCTCAGGGTAATCCTGGGTGAACTTCAAGGATGAGAACAGGAAGCTTTCTTTTCCTACCAAACCGATTACCCTGGTTACTAAATTAGCATTACTTGCCAAAAATACGTTTTGCTACGTTCAGAACATTATAATATGTACTCCCTTGGAATTTCTGGAGGTACTTCGGGTATTTTTGCTGTTTATGATGGGGGTTGGTGAGCAGAAGGCCCTCATTACCCATCAGTGGGCTGGCTCTGAGGATTTCTGACTTATCCTTCCTCCATCATGTATTTTTTTTTGGTAGTGTGTTCAGGGCATGTGTGCACACGCATGAAAGGTTCATGCCTTCCCCTGCTTTACTGCTTGAAAAATACACAGTTTGAAATTGTATAACTTGCTTTCACAAAAGACTAAGACTAATGCATTCAATGTAATGGTGGAAATCCTTGTTCAGGAAATATGTGTGTGTATATATATGCATACATATGTATATCAATGCCTTTATGAATCGTTGACATTTGTGCACATCAGACAAAATGACTTTCAGCCATTTCTGAGGAAAAGGAAAAAAGAACAACTTTGTTTCAAAGGGCCATATTCCTTCCAATAAATGTGAGCCTTTATGTTTAATATACTGCTACGATAGATGATTTATATCCTAGTGGGAGATCAGATAAATCGTTTTGAGATTGGACTGGAATGTGGTAATTTTTTTTTAATGTTTAAAATGTCAAGTACAGAAAGAAAATAATCTCTCATTAAATAAAAATTGGAAAAAGGAACTGATGATTTTAAATTCACATGTTTTCTCATTTTGTAGGTCATGCGAGAATGGGAAGAGGCAGAACGACAAGCAAAGAACTTGCCTAAAGCCGACAAGAAAGCAGTTATTCAGGTAAAACCCCAGCCAGTTCTCCACCCAGCAGCACAGGCCTACACATTTTCCAGCATCTCTGAATGATTGTTCATATTCCCATCAATTTGGACTATCGCTCATCATTGTCCAGTAATTCAGTTTCTTAAACCTTTCCTTGTATTTGCTTTTAATTAGCCAAGTTATAATTCATTTCCATAAAACTTCTATGGTTACTTGCATTGCGGTCTGCTTTTTATCAATAATACATCTTTCTGATTGCCAGAATCTGCTGCTGCTTCTTCCTCTGGCAAAAATTACACCCTGATTAGAATTTGTGACAGGCACTCCTCTCAAAACTACCTTTGAGGAAACTGTGAGACTCTCCTGGTCATTTTCTGAAATTAAAGCACTGCGAGTAAAAGAGGAATTCTTTTATTTGCAATGGAATTCAGAGTTTTAAGAGCACAGAAATTTATCCTGTGTTACAGTTAGTCAGATCAGTCTTCAGGGACCTTATAAAGTAAAGATTTACAGTGAGAAATCAGGTTTGGGGTTGGAGTGCAGGAAGGGGAGGAAGCCCATAAAACATGCTGAATTCGCCCAAATGCGGGAATGACTATAAATCTCTGAGTAAAATGAAATACGATGCCCCTTTGGAAACACTTGAATCTGCCGCCCCATCCTACCTGTTGGTCCCCGACTGATGTGTGCGCGTGTTCGCCCCGGCAGCACTTCCAGGAGAAAGTGGAGTCCCTGGAGCAGGAAGCAGCCAACGAGAGGCAGCAGCTGGTGGAGACGCACATGGCCCGGGTGGAGGCCATGCTCAACGACCGCCGCCGCCTGGCTCTGGAGAATTACATCACGGCTCTGCAGGCCGTCCCCCCTCGGGTAGGTCTCCCAGCTCCCTTCAGGGCGCCGTGCACACAGGAGGCGTGGGGGCCCTGGGGACCGAAGGCCCCGGGAAAGAAACGTGAGAGGTGTGATGAGCCCCTCAGTTCGTCTTGTCTGGAGGTTGTGGGGTCGCGGGGTAGCTGCCGGCACAGGGTCATCTCAGCACAGTAGACACTCGCGCCCTCCCGCAGATCGGTCAGCACGCTTCCCAAGCGACTCAGCACTTAACGCCTGACCCAGGTCGGCATGCCTGGGACGGTGACGTTTCGTGGACAGCTGAAGTCAGGGAACCACAAAAGCTGGCAGGACTTCTGTATATAACCAAGCTTCCCCATCGAATGACCTGTAACGAGCGTCATGACAAGGTGGGATTTGGCCGAGTGGTGAGGATTTTTAAAGTCAGAACAGGAGCTAGAACTCAAGTTTCCTGCTCAGAGCAGCAGCCCTCGTCTCTGCGGGGAGGCCCTCGTCAGTCATGGTGTCAGCTTGTGTCAGGAGGCTTATTTGAGGTTTTCAGCAATAAATGCCCAGAAAGGCTTACCAAACATGCAAGCACATCTCTGCAACGAGGCTTCATGGGAGAGTTTACTTTGGACTTAAGAAGCATTCTGAGTGTGAATGTGTGTGCATGATGTCTGTGCATTCTGTCCATTACTGAGGAGAGAGATTAAAGTCTCTGACATTTTCTCATGCGATGCTATCAGGTTATGCTTTTTGTATTTTGAGCCTTTGTTTTTAGGTGCATAAACATTCAGAGTTGTTATGTCCTTCTTCCCCCCAACCCTTATCGTTATGAAATACCGTCCTTCTCTCAGGTAATATGTTTTGCTCTGAAATTACTGTGTCTGATATTAAAGCTATTTCAGCTTCATTTTGATTACTATCATAGCATATCATTTTTCTGTACTTTTGTTTAAGCTGTCTTTATATTTGATATGCACTTCTTGTAGGCAGCGTATAGTTGGATCTAGCCTTTTAATTGAGAAGAACACTTCATGAAGTTATCGATACAGCTGTACCTCAGTGTGTCATCTTGCTGTGTTTCCTATTTGTCCCATCTGTTCTTTGTCCCCTTTTACTTTTGGGGGGGCCAGGTTTTGGACTAATAGATTATCTTTTGTACCCTTTGTAGGGTTTTTAGCTGTAACTCTCTATTTTGTTATTTTAGTGTTTGCCCTAGGGTTTTTAGAAAATGTTTCTCCCACTTCACAGTAGTATACCAGTACAAGTGATATTAGGCCACTTCTGGTGTATTAGAAGAACTTCATACTCAGATTCTTCCATTTCCTCTTTCCCAATCTTTGGGCTGTTATTGTCATATTTTTTCCATACTACATTATTGTTAATTTTCTTTTAAATGGTTAAGTTCTCTTTTAAAGAGTTTTACATACTAAGAAAAATATTTACCATTTCTGGTGCTCTTTATTCCTTGTATAGATCCATCTGGAATTATTTGCCTTCTACCCAGAGGACTTCCTTTAAAAAAATTTTTAATGCATGTACATTGGTGAAGAATTCTTTTGCTTGGATGTATCTGAAAAGATCTTTATTTCACCTTTGTTTTTGATAGACATTTTTGCTGGGTATAGAATTTTAGGACAAAGTATTCTTCAGCCACTTCAATGGTGATGTTCCATTGCTTACTTGCACTGTTTCCCACAAGAATATTTATATCCTTTGTCTCTGTAAATAATATATCTTTTTATTATTTATTTTTAGAGAGAGGGAGAAGTGGGCAGAGGGAGAGAGAGACTCTTAAGTAGACCCCACACCCAGCACAGAACCAAATATAGGGCTCGATCTCACGACCTTGAGATCATGACCTGAGTTGAAATCAAGAGTCGGATACTTAACCAACTGAGCCTCCCAAGCGCCCCTATATCTTTTTTTTTTCCTTAATCTGGCTGCTCTGAAGGTTTTCTCTTTATTACCAGTTTTGAGTAATAAGATTATGACGTGCCATGGTGTATTTCAATCAGCCATTACCCCTATCTGGCTGTTTTTCATCTCATACATTTCATATCTTGAAGTTTAGTCTGGTTTTTGTTGGTTATTTTTATATATTCCATTTCTTAAGTTTTTCAACCTGTGGAATACATTATATATAGTAACTTGTAATATCTTTGGTTGCCACCTCTAACATCTGTGCGAACTTTGGGTCGATTTTGATTGATTTTTTTTTCATTATATGAGATATTTTCCTTTATCATTTTATACCTAATAATTTTTATTGGCCATCAGACATTGTGAACTTCACCTTATTGTGTGCTGGGTACTTCTATATACCTCTGTTCTTGAGCTTCGTTCTGCAGTGTCGTTAAATTACTCAGGAACAGTTTGATCCTTTGGGGTTTTGCTTTTAAGACTTGTTAAGTGGGATCAGAGCAGTTACCAGCTTATGGTTCCTTGTTCTCCAATATGGAGATTAGGTTCCTTCTGAGTAATCTACCATGAATACTGTTTTCCCATCTGGACGGTGGGAACAGGCACTATTCCTGACCAGTGTGAACACCAGGCACTGTTGCCTCTAATCCTTTTGGATGTTTTTTCCCCGTGGCTTTGGTTGGGTTCTTTTACTCACAGGCCCTGATCATTATAATCAGATCTGGGCAACCGTGTCCTCCCCAGCACTCTCTGTTGGCTGCTGGCTGCCTTCGTCCCTCTAGACTCTCACTGGACTACCTTAACTGTGGGAGTCCACCAGGCTCCAGCTGGTTCCCGCACCCGGACTGACAGCCTGGGAACTCACAGTGACAAGCTTAAGGAGTGGTAGAGCTCTTCTCATTCGTTTCCCCTTTCACAGTGTTCACTACCTGTTACCCGATGTCTGATATCTTTTACAAACACTGTCTGTTCTGGTTGTTACAGGCGATCGGGTAAATCTGGTTCTCATTACTCCATCTTGGCTGAAAGGAACAACTGCATATATTATGTAACTAAACCAAATAGCCACCTACTTACACCGATGCCCCTCATTTTGATTTTTCTTTTTCCGCTGACGTTACAGCATACAAAGCTCTGAGGAACCCTAAAAGAACTTCCGGTACTCTTATAGATGGTGGGACAGGATTGACCCTGTTCTACCAATGACATCACTGAGACCCAATGTCTGGCTCAGGGCGACACCACTACCCTGGGTAGGGGACAGGGTGCGGCTGCAAATCACAGTTGACCACCATGGTGCCCTCTTACCAGACCATGCTTCCTCTCTGAACAAAAAGCTTTTGAAAAAGAATATCACATTAGCATTTTCTTTTTCTGTTCAGAAAAAAAAAAATCTCTGTCCTAGCACTGTTCAGTAAAATTCTGTTTACATGCATTTGGAGAAAAAGTCCTTTAGTTCCTTGGTCCTCGTTTTGTAGAGGACTAGATTTTGGGGTCAGGGCCATTGGGATCGTTTGCCAGGACAGGGCAGGGGGGGTGGGTGTTGAGACCAGAATCTTAATTGCTGACATTTAGGGGAGTGTTTCAGCCGAAAGTCCGATCTCCAAAGTAGGGTCTTTGCTATGTGGACATTGATAGAGCTAAATATAAGATGAGGACTGAATGGAGTCCTTATTAACAAATGCACGTTTCAGAACTTTCAGTCCCATCCCATCCGCCATCACAAGAAAGACAGTGATGGGAACAATGTTTGCCAAAGCTTCCTGTGTTACCAAAGGGGATCCTTTCAGACTGGCCATAATCGTGCTTGTTCTGGGCCTGTCGATCTCTTCATGTAGAATTAAACATCATGTTTATTTGAAATAAAAATTAAAGACCGGTTTAGGGAGAACTACTGTCAAAAAAAAAAATCAGGGGCACCTGGGTGGCTCAGTTAGTGAAGCATCTGCCTTCGGGTCAGGTCATGATCCCAGGGTCCTAGGATAGGGCCCCACATTGGGCTCCCTGCTCAGTGGGGAGTCTGCTTCTCCCTCTCCCTCTGCCCCTCCCCTCGCTCGTGTTCTCCCTCTCTCTCTCCCCCTCCGTCTCTCTCTCCTTCATTCTCTCAAATAAAAAAAAATAAAATCTTAAAAAAATATCAGATTGTTGTGGATTGATCCAAGAAATGTATTGAATTCTTACCTAGAAAGCATAAAACTCTCCCATGTAATAAAAACTGGGGCTGGATAGTCATGGGCCTACAATCTTGGCATTATCTGCCATTTTTGTTAAGTTAATGAGTGTTTTATTTAAATTTTATTTTGAGTGTTTGTTTTAATGCATAACTTGATACAGCACTTAGCTCTGTGCTTCGGAAAAATGCAAGGAAATTCTAAGCCCCTTTTTAAGAACTTGTCTGTATTGCTGTTAAAAGACAAATCAAAGGGCACCTGCGTGGCTCAGTCGGTTAAGCATCTGCCTTCGACTCAGGTCATGATCCCAGGGTTCTGGGATTGAGCCCCACATCAGGATCCCTGCTCCGCAGGTGGCCTGCTTCTCCCTCTACTTCTGCCTCTCCCGTTCTCTGTTTCTCATGAATAAATAAATAAAATCTTTAAAAAAATAAAAATAAAAAAGACAAAGCAGGAGTGTGCCAGTTACTGTCTGAGGAAGGTCGTGTCTTATATTGGACCCATAAATAAATTTTTCTGAGATCTCCATCATAGTTAACACAGTGCCTGGAAAATACAAAATATTCAGTAAATGTTAGTTGACTATAAGGAAATTAATTAGTGAAAGTGTTTTTTTCTGGGGATTCTACAGCTGAGAGCACCTTCAAAATAATTATCCCGTTAACCGTGACCATATTCTACGAGTCCCAGCCTCTGCCATATGGGAATTGGAACAGCCTGGATTGTTTCCACGGTCTCTCTGAGGCTCAGGTTTAATCTGTAATTTTATCTGTATTTTTTAACCCGAGCTTGGAAGTACCATGCGATGATGTTTCGGTGCAGCTAAAATGCCTTGCTGTACTGTGAATTTCATTTGTGAGTCCCCATGTAGTGTGTGCTTTGTGATCTAAATTTCCTCTTTCGTGAATTATATGCCTGCTGGCTGATCCGGGTAAATGGCCAGTCTACAAGTGCGTTGTTTGCATTATACGTAGAATTTTACAATATCCAAATATTTCTAGTATTACAAGAGTTAAAAAAAAAAAGTTGCGTTTTCCTCAGGGATAGTTTGGTCTATCACTCAGGATAAACTCTTTTTTTTTTTTTTTTAAGATTTTATTTATTTATTTGATAGAGACAGCCAGTGAGAGAGGGAACAGAAGCAGGGGGAGTGGGAGAGGAAGAAGCAGGCTCCTAGCGGAGGAGCCTGATGTGGGGCTTGATCCCAGAGCACTGGGATCACTCCCTGAGCCGAAGGCAGACGCTTAACCGCTGTGCCACCCAGGCGCCCCCTAAACTCTTAATCTATAGAGGGCTAGTGACTCTTCTAAGGACCAGCCCCTTTCATTTTTTCACTTCTCTTGAAGTTTCCTTGGAAAATCACTTATCCTCCCCCCCCCCACAAGAAATGTGAAATCCCTCTCCAAAGTTGCATCACACACCGTTACACTTCCATCACACATGGGTCACTACCAAACTCAAGTACTACCTAAAACTAAATTATCATTATTTAACAACCAGACCTCTACCTGTGGTTCTGACTTCCTACTTTCTCAGAGCTTGTATCCAGCAACTTACAGCCTCATGAAAGATGAGCTAAATATGATCTGAGCCTCCTTTTTTGTAACTTGTCAGGATCCTACCTCCTAGATGGAGAGAAGACAATGGTACTGCCTGACTGTCCAACATTCTCTGCAATCTGGAGAGCAGTTAGCCTTAAGCAAGCGCCTGCACAGTTAAACTCAAAGCCAGATAGGAATTTCTTTTACAATAAAGCTTCCTGTGGTAGGCTTCGGTCTGGGAAAACTCACCTTAAAAGATGAGAGACAAATTACAAAAGCTTTCTTTGTAATTCTGAGATTTTTTGTGTCTTTATAGATACTTATTCTAAATCTCCCATTAGACAACATCCTCATTATTATCCTGACCACAACTTTTTTTAAGATTTATTTATTTGAGGGAGAGAGTGCTCAAGAGAGGGGTGGGGGAGGGGGAGAGGGAGAGGGCAAAAGAGAAGCTAAGCAGGCCACTTAACTGACTGGGCCACCCAGGTGCCCCCTGACACAACAACTTTTTTAAGCATTCTCGAAGTGGAGGTAAGAATTAGGAAATGTTTTCTTGTATATCTGTCTTGTCTGTGTGCAGGTGCTGTTACGGTTTTTTCCCCCCAGTGTCTCATGATTGCAGCCATTTTCACACTAAAATTAGTTTCACGTTTACATCCGATACCTCGCATCCAGATTCTTAACATTCAGTTGAGGGGGAAGAAAAAAATTGGCACTTTCTTTAGCACCAATATTCTTCCCTTCCTCATTTCTGATTAGGTTGGCCAAATGTTAAATTTTCCTGAGATTCTGGAAAACTGCCACGTGGAATTCCTTGGTAGAACATTAATGTAATGATTTGTGAGATTTATCACCAAGGAACATGATTTTGTCCCAAGGTGGAGACTTGGTGCATTCTAACAGCAGGGCAATAAATGTTCAGTGAGAAGCAGCAAGATCATTGGAGAAAATAAAGGATAGAAAATAATGGCAAAATTAAAGTGCTTAATTTGGCCATTTTATAAAGTTTTCATGTGATATTTTGCAAACTCCCCTTCTCCTTACAACTCTTCATTTTCTACTAATCACTTTGGGTCAGAAAAAGAGATGTGAGCATTTATAGAACATATGTAGAGAGCAGGTATCTACATGCCAAGGTAAATACGGTACATCGGCACCTCTATGTAACGGACGGTAAATAAGCTAAAAAGTATTTGCCTCGTTCTTAGTATTAAAGGCAGTGAGACAGATGAGTCCCAAAGTGCTTCAGACATTCTTCCTTCAAGATTTTAATACAACAAAAATTTTGTAAAGCCAATCTGAATGTACTTAAAAGACTGCTAGGTTAAAAATCACCTTTGAGAAATGTAAATAATCATCTTATACCTTATATGTTTATTCGTCCATTCATCATTCATTTATTTATTTTTAGTAGAGATTTGTAAAAATTGGTGAGTACAAGAAGACTCATTGACTTGAGAGCTTTTAAGGACAGACCAGTAACCAACAGGTGGAAAGGAAAACCGGAGAATTAGCATTCACTGAACAAGATCCTATAGACTATGCCGAGTGGTTTGTATGCTGTTTCAGTAAAGCCTCTCAGTGTGACCTCCCTATCTTGCTTTGACTCTTTGCCACGCTCATTAGATCTTCTAAAGACCAACAGGAAGTATGTAAACCAGAGACACTAGCACTTTCTGTTTTTAATTGAATTAAGTTAAATAGAAAATTATGAAGTATGGGGCGCCTGGGTGGCTCCGTCCACTGAGCATCCAACTCTTGATTTCTGCTCAGGTCATGATCTCAGAGTCGTGAAATCAAGCCCTGAATCGGGCTCTGCGCACAGCGGGGAGTCTGCTTGAGATTCTCTCCCTCCCCCTCTGCCTCTCCCACCTGTGCTCTCTTGTGCTCTCAAATAAAAAATAAAAATCTTTAAAAAAAAAAAATTACGAAGTACGTAGGAAAGGTATTAGCTTGAAAGCTGTCCTGTGCCTCTGAGTCCATAGTCATCACCAGATCCCCTCCACAGCAAGCCCTGCTTCATCACTGCCTTTGAAGTCAGAACAGCTCTTCGCCAGATGACTGTCAAAACGTACAGCGCCGGGCTGCCCTGTCTCATTCCAGCATAGGTTACATGTGCGGATTTATATGTTGATACCTGTTTTCATCCTTCAAAATCAAAACCCATTATGAAAACATAAATATTTCACTTTTTAGACACATGCGTAGCAGCACATTATTTAATGATCCACGGGTCATTACCTGCCCTTATGTGATAGGCGTTACAGACATCTACCCTGTCAGAACGGATAGTAGCAAAGAGGAATCTTCTCCCGAGAAACATGTATGCGCACACACAGAATTACCCACGTGTAATCAGGTTGAAGATCCTAAGTTGCTTTCGGATTTGTATAAGCTTTGTCTCAGATTTCTTCACATTAATGTTTCCACTAGGTCAAGGCTCTGTGGTTAGTGAGAGTATGAGGAGAGGGTGAAATTACATATAAATGTCCATATCTTTGAGCATGATGTAACCAGTCAGAGGATGTGGGAAGCAAAAATGCCAAAATGCAAGCATGAATATGCAAAATTAAAACATATCATTATAACTCTCTTAAAAGTCAAGATTGTGTCACCGTTGGCGTGTGTCAGGTGATCAGACCATTTGACAAATCTTTTCAAAGGCATCCTTTGTTTATGGTTTCTTCTGGAGCTCTCCAGGCTTTGCCTCCTCGGTTATAGTAATCTGTTCACCATTAAGAGTGTCGGCGTGGCTCACTGCTTAACTAAACAAGAATTGAAGACCTGCCCTGCAAATCCAGGGAATTTCTGGCCCTTCTTTGCTCTCAGCTTGGTTGATCTAAGCTCTGTATCCAGTGTATGCTAGAGTTGGTCCCAAAGTGTTGATCCTGGGGTTTGGGTCAGGTCCTGAATTCCAGTTCTATACGCTGTCTTCACTGATTTATAGCTGTGGTCTGTGCGACTGTACTCTCAATATTCTGACACCAAATGTGTGAGGTTTTTTCCCTCACATTAAATAATTCTGACACTAACAACCTGTTAGCATAGGCCCCCCAGGTTAAGGGCTCAGTCCTGTCAGACTGCCCCCGAGTTCAGACACCAATCCCAAATGTCAGATTTTTTTCCCACACATTTTTCCTTCTGACCAACCAGCCATTAGTCAGGGGTTCCCATGACCCCCTCCTTTGGTTTGATAATTTACTAGAACAGCTCACAGAACTCAGATCGCTTTATTTATTGTTAGCAACTTATTATAAGGGACATAACTCAGGAATGGCCAGATGGAAGCCACACATGGGGCAAGGTATGGGGGGAGGGGTGTGGTGCCTTCTTTTTGCCTGCTGCTCTCCTGGCACCCCACTGTCTTCACCAACTGGGAAGCTGTCTGAACCCCATTGTGAAGGGGTTTTTATGGAGGTTCCATCAGGTTGGCACAACTGATTAAATCCCTGGCCACTGATGACCAAACTCAATCTCCAGTTCCTCTCCCGCCCCCTAGGATGGGAGGACAGAGGGTGGGGCCGGAAGTTCCAAACCTCTAATCATAGGCTTGCTCCCTCTAGCAACCAGCCACCGTCCTCCAAGAGTCACTGGGTTAGCATACCAGAGACAACTCTTCATCACTTCAAGGGTCTTAGAGGCTCTTGTGGCAGGAACCAGGGATTAAGAGTGAATATTCTGACAAAAGATGCTCCTGTCACCCTTGTCACTCAGGAAATTACAAGTTTTAGGAGCTCTGTGTCAAGGACTAGGGAAAGACCAAATATACATTCCTTATCATGTCACAGTACCCCAAATCACTATTTTTGAGAACTAGCAGTATATTCTGAAAAAAGCTGTATAAAGCCCAACAGATTGAACAGGAGGTCACTAATTGTGAGTGGCAGAATTAAAACCACCCTTATTGTCTATATTTTCTAGATTTCAGCACCCGTCTTTAATTAATGAAAAAGATTCTTCCTCCTTCATTTGCAAATTGGGGTTAATTGTTCTACTCTTTCACAATTGGGATTGTTCTAGCTATTGTTAGCCATATTAGAAAAAAGGATTAATGGAAAGTTGAAAAGAGATTGTGAAGTAGTAAGATATCTTCCTCCCTAAGAAAAGACAGGCTAGAATATGTTTTTAGGACCGAATATATGGAGGCTTTGTTGCCAAGTCCCTATCAGGAAGTCATCTGCTTCCCTGTGGAGGGAAAGGAGGTGAAGACAACTTTCTGTTCTCCTGGGGGCCGCCATGTTCTATGACAACACAAGGCCAGAGCCAAAGCAGTTATCTGGATGTGCCGGAAAGGGGTAACTCTAATACCTCCCTGTTCTCTAACCTTGAGAAACACTGAATGGGGGCAGGCACAAGAATCTTTGCTCAAAGACTTTAGGGTTCAACTTGACATAGGACTGTCATTGGCCTTCTTATATGCATTTTTAACTACAGAAACCATGTATGTGCTCTTGTAAAGAAAGAAATGTGGATGCATTTTGCAGTGAACTTTAAAAATTGAGCTCCCCTCATAGCTCTAAAGACGAGCATGGCTGTGATCCAAAGGTTTCCATGGATGCTTCCCTGAATGTCTTTTTTTTCCTCCAGGTTTTTCTTAAAACAGTGAGGGTACATGTGAAATGCTGAAATTCTGAGGGTCTAAGTGGCAAAAATAAACTTAACTGAGACCATGTCAAGCAGGAAAATGTTTAACTCTTAAGAGTGGTTTGGTTTTTTTTTTAAGATTTTTATTTATTTATTTGACAGAGAGAGAGACAGCCAGCGAGAGAGGGAACACAGGCAGGGGGAGTGGGAGAGGAAGAAGCAGGCTCGCAGCAGAGGAGCCTGACATGGGGCTCGATCCCAGAACGCCAGGATCACACCCTGAGCCCAAGGCAGACACTTAACAACTGAGCCACCCAGGCGCTCCGTTTTGTTTTTTTTTTTTAACTTGCACAAAAATTGTATATATTTTACATTTATATGCTTAAGATTTCTTGAAATCCAGGGCACCTGAGTGGCTCAGTTGTTAAGCATCTGCCTCTGGCTCAGGTCATGATCTCAAAGCCCTGGGATCAAGTTCCCTGCTCAGTGGGGAGTCTGCTTCTCCCTCTTCCTGTCCTGTCTTGCCCCCCCCCCCGCCATTCTCACTCTCTCTCTCTCAAATAAATAAATAAAATCTTTTAAAAAATTAAAAAATGTTTTTAAAAAATTTCTTAAAATCCAAGATGTGGAACTATGAAAATAAGGGCCTTGAACCTATTTGTGAAAACAGGAGAGATCTGTGTTTTCTCGATAGGTGATTAACTTCCCTGGGTATAGGGTTGGAAACCACTGGGAAGCAATTTACTGCTCCAGGAGAAGGCTTTCTGAATAAGTCCCTAGTGACCTGGAAAGGTTAGGGTGTTCCTCATAAAGTGACTCATTTACTTCCTTCTCCTTGGTGGGATTACGCTCAGGGCTTTTAAAGGCTCCTGACATATCATTCCCTCTTATCAGGAAATGGTTTAAGACACAAGTGTCTATTACGATAAGATGCCAGATTTCCAGATCAAGCATAAAGCTACAGGATGGAACAGTAGGGCCAATTAGTCATCTTTTAACATACCTCCCACCTGAATTGTGGAATTAAAAGCTACACATTCAGACATGGTTGACATTGAATCAGCTAAATGTGTGTGATTGACCCCAAGTCCAGAACACCAAACGTGTGAAATTGCATTAAAAAAAAAAATGAAAAGACAATACATTTGAGAACAGGGTAAATTAATTTTTTAAAAAATATTATCTTTTATAGGGAAAGGCCATGAAATTCCCTTCAAAATTATTTACATCAACCTGACATCAAAACCCAAGCCATAAGACAAACTGTGTTATCTTTTGAAATTGATGAAGTGAATTCTTCTTGATAATAGTTTGAATACGCTTCCTAAAGAAATCCAGCATGCTGGATAGATCAAGTGGGGCTGTAAAATCAATACGTTTCATGAAAATTGGGAATGCATCTTAGTGGAGAGATGCTTATTTTCAACTCAGATACCACGAAAGATATATTGTACTATTGGAACTATTTGTGAGATCACATTCAGCTCTAGGTTATTCATTAATCTAATTAACAAACATTTTTAGCAACCAAATTGTGCCAGGAACTGTGCCAGGGGCTAGAGATAGCCTATGTTCGAGTTCCAAGAAAGGAAAACGGTTAATGTTCCAAAAGGTAAATCTTCTATTTTAGGTTAAGTCTAATCCAATCCATTTTAGTAAGAAGTTTAATCATTTTAGTAATGCCCAGCCTTAATCCTTTAAGAAATTCTTTTTGAAATGATTCTTTTAAATGCAGTGTGAATAGTGAAGGGATTTTAGTGCCAATTGAAAAATGTCAAATCAGATGCAAATAGATACTTTGTTATTATGGGCTAAACACTCAGAAACAATAGTGATAATAAAAAAGGATTGGATGTAATTAGTTCCCCTGGGGCAGATCTTTTCCTTTTATTTTCTCTGTTCTTTGCTATAAATTTTAATAATAAGATTACCCATCCGATGCCAGGATAATCAGATTGTAGTATGAATACATATGCTATCTAAATTGTAAAATAGAGGAAATTTGGCAGGAAAAAAAAAACATTATTACTAGTTACAGAATATTTAAAGGCTTGAGAATGAAAGTATACGCATAGAGGTTAAAACATGTTTCTTAAACTCTGCTTACTATCAATATGTTTGAGCCACTGAATTCTTACGCTCATTTTTCTAATCACATGAACAATCTTGTCTTAACTGTAACTATTGTTACAATAGTAATACCATTTACTTTAAGAGAATACATTTCTACAGAGATTCCAGGCATGTGTTCTTCTCCTATTCTTTTGTGAATATTACTGTGTTTTTAATTAAAATTTTAAGAAACGTACCTTTGCCCTAACATAATGAAATAAAATGCCCTAAGAAATTCCCTGTTACTCTACAGTATGTGGATATGGCACACCTTTAGAAACAACTAGTTTTAAGCCTTGGTAATTCTGTATTCTGGCTAAAAGTGCTAAAAACAATTACTTTTTCATTTGATTGAAATATGCATGAATCATATACCAAAGGCGGGGCCCTTTTTGTTGCTGTTATTGTTTTTAACATAAAGCAAATGAAAAATATAGAAGTATAGGGAAATATTATCTGTTTTTCTTTGTTACCGAAAAACAGTGTTTGTTGCTGAGGTGTAGACGTAACCGCCATTTTATTTGGTATGATTTATCTGCCTGCTCCACCAGAAGAACTAATCTGATTTTTTTTTCATTTCTAAGCATGATTCTTAGAAATGTGTTTGCATGAATAAATCAACCGAGCAGAACCATGTAATTCACTTATTGAGGGGCATGGTAATGTGTTCCTGAATTATCTCATGTCCCGAGGCATAGGCATTAGGAAGAAAAGGCTGATGTTTGTATTAGACACACACACAGTGTGTATCTGAGCTCACATAAACACTGATGAGGTCATAGCTTACAATAGGCTCTTAGGGCTCTTTATCCTGGTCGGAGCTTTGTTCCCTGGTAGAGAGATGTGGAGGCCTGGGGGATTCATGAGATCCCGGTGTGCTACCGTTTCATTGTCAGGCCTTAGGGATTTGATGGGGGAGGTTAGAAATAAATTTCTGAAATCAAGAAAATGTTGGTATTAAATAAGATAAGCAATTTTAAACATGTGAACACATTCACCATTTAATTATCCGTCTTAATAGATGAGAAGTATGGATTTAGAACTCGAATCCACGCGTGTCACAAAAGCCTACCTTTTAACTATAATGCTCTTAATCATTTTCTAGTAATCCTAAACAGATTGACAAAGGACAGTCCTATCTTGCTGTTTCACCTCCCCACATCTGACCCAGTAGCTAAAGCGGAGCGAAGTGCCAGAATCCAAGGATGGCAGTTGAGAGCGTGAATAAGCTAAATCCGGATGGTCTCCTGCGCAATGAAAAGAGCGGGTATTATCATGTCCCCAAAGAATATTATCTGAGCATATAAGCACTAGACACTCAGGCAAGCACTCCTAGAACAGACTCGTTTCTAACCACTCAATTATTTCTCTGTTTTCAACTCTGTAAGTTACTTTTTGGAATTGTCTTCAGCTTGGTCCATGTTAGAGTTTCTTTGAAAGACAGGATCACATAGCGATTAAGAGAACAGGCTTGGGAGCCAGAGTTGGATTACCTGTTCTCGCTGTACCCAGGGACTAGCTCTATAACTAGCTGTGTAACTAGCCTCCCAGCCCTCAAGCTTCTTGTGCTTTGTTTTCTTGTGCTTTGTTTTCTCTCTGATAAAACCCCAGTCATAGGGTTAATGCGAAGATTCGGTGAGTTACTGTGCATAAAGCCCACAGTCTCTCTCGTCCTATCAGCAGTCAGCAAGTGTTGAACTGCTGTTGCCTATAGGAAAGAAAACGAGTGGGCATTGGAGGCGAGGACTGAGTGAAAGAAATGAGTGTGTGTTGTGTTCCTGCTGTGAACTAAGCATTGCCCTGGGTAGCTAACACAGAGCTTTTTTTTTTTAAGATTTTATTCATTTAATTGAGAGAGAAAAAGACAGAGCATGGGCAGGGGGTTGGGGGAGGGGTGTGCAGAGGGAGAGGAGGAAACAGACTCCCTGCTGAGTAGAGAGCCCTACACAGAGCTCAGTCCCAGGACCCTGGGATCATCACCTGAGCTGAAGTCAGACGCTCAACTGCCTGAGCCACCGAGGCGCCCCAGCACAGAACATTTTTAATACTCAGTGTGCTCTATATGAAAAGTATTGTTACCTGAATTACACAAAAGGGAAAATTGAGGCCTAGAGAATTAACAGTAATCATTTGCAAGTGGGAACGTGTGCTGTTTTGGGTGATAGTGGAAGAGAAAAGGGGACACCCAGATGTTAGTTAACAGAAATTGCCTCCCCATTCTCTGATTTGAGATTTAGATTTAATGCAGTAATGCGAAGGCCAGGGCAGAGCCTTTAGATTCTGGTGCACATTCTCGGCTGGCCGTGCCCATCATTTCAGGACGGAATGCCTTAGAGGAACAGTCATAGGTGACTGGCTGCAGACAGACAGGATGAAAGCAATCCTTATGTTTAATTGAATTATTTTTGCTTATATGAACTCTTTAAAGAAAATATTGCGTTGTCTCAAAACAGTGAAGACTTTTCAAAGGAAAAAAATGAAATAGAGCAACTAAGTAAGCACATGAAGCCAGTCAGGGGCAGGGACATCATGAATAGATGCAATTAGTTGTCACCTGTCTCCGACCTTGGAGGTATCATTGCAAGAGAGCTAGAGGGAGAATTTTGTTGGCCTTGGTGTCCAATAACAATCAAGGATCAGGGGGTATATAATCTCCTTACTGCACAGTCCTACATATAAGATACCCGTCACATTCAAGAATAGCCTGCCTTAAACCAGTCTTCTTTTAAATATATAGATGTAATCGATGTAGCTTGTCAACTGCTATCTCTTTTACCACTTTTCTTCTCTTAGGATTTAAAAGATTATTCTCTGGTTTGTAGATTCAACTAGATTTCAGAGTACAAATGAGAATTAGAATGATGTGTTGCCAAAAGCTGGGTTTCCAGCTGTGATATCTGCCTTTTTTGGAATTATGAGGAAGCATATTTCTTGTAGGGCGAAGGAAATCAGGCAGATGAGCACAGGTTTATTTTCTTTTTCTTGTGTTAATTTGCTTTCTTAAGTATAGGAATGTGAACTGCGGAAAGCATAAAGTAAGCAAGTTACCCTCACTGAGTCAGGCCCTGGGTACTGTGATTCTGATAAAGAAAGACCAAATCTGGCCCTTAAGGGTCTCACAGGTGAAGAAAGCAGTCAGAAACATAAATAACTTAATAGATTGTGTTAGGTACAATAATGGGGATATGCATAGCATTTCATGGGAGCATCAAAAAAAAGGATACCACTTCTACCTAGGATGTCAGGGTGGGGACCCCTGAGCTAACCTAAGGAGAAGGGGAGGGGCATCCCATAAAATACTACAGCCTTCACCCTACCCCCAACATACCATCTCTGGAAATAAATTCCTCACCTTCCACCTGACTTTCAAGGTGCCCATGACCTAGTTAATAATAACTGGGTTTGCCCAAATGGCCAAAATTCTCTTCCTGACATGAACTTCCATAGGGGTTTTTTTGTCTGTGTGTTTTAGTGACGAAGAAACGTGTGCCTTTGGAAATCATTTTACAAAATCACATAGTAGAGTACATATAGCAATGGAATCATTTAAGACAGAGGAGCTTTTGTCCTTTTTTGTTAGGATGAATGTTTTCAGGAAAGACTAGAATAATAATGAAATAAAACCAATTAGAAAAAAAATAGAAGCACTAAAGAAACTTAATTGTTGCTGAAAGAATTAGAATCTGATGGCATAGGAAGAATTTAATTAAATTTCAAAGTGAAATAACTACAGTTTCACATTGGCCTTGCTCCTGGGAAAGTATACTGTGTCTTAAAGCTTATCAGGTATTCCTTGGCCAACAAATGGGTAGTGGTTAAATTGTCTCTTACTTTTGTCATTTTGATTATTATATTTTTATTTGCTTACTGATGATGGGATTATTTGTGCAGCATTACCATTGAGATAACCATGACGACTGTGACTGTGCACGTAGAAATGTAGTCTTCTAGATGTCCCTATATATTTGGGTGGGAAAGAGCGAAGAACCTAACTTAAATATAAGAGACCCAAAAATCGTCTCTCTGTAGCAGAATACTGCCATTTAAAAAGAAAATGTTGATTGAGGACAGTCATCATAGATGTCAAATGCTAAATGCTCTTGTCAAAATGAAAAGTGGCCAATCAACTAAGTAATTACCGATTAAGAAAGTAGTGGGAGAATTGCAAAAGATGACTCACAGTCCTTTCACATTATGGAATGAGTTAGCGGGGCCTCTGACACACAGCCCCTGGAATAAGTAGTATTTTGCACAAACCTGAAAGTTGTTTTTTTCCCCCACAACAGCCTCGTCATGTGTTCAACATGCTGAAGAAGTATGTCCGTGCTGAACAGAAAGACAGGCAGCACACCCTAAAGCATTTTGAGCATGTACGCATGGTGGATCCAAAGAAAGCCGCTCAGATCCGGTCCCAGGTAACGCAGACTGTGGTCGTCCTACGCAGCCCTGACAGTCCGGAGGCCTTGCTCTTTGAGTTAGACCTTTAGGTATTCCCAGCGTACCTATGGGTACTTTACACAAGAGTTCTTTAATACCTGGTAAATTCTAAAGGCTTCCCTTCGACCAACATATGGTTTGACATTTTCTGATTTATGAAAATAATCATATAAACTTATCTTAAGTATCTACTGCTGCCAGTTCTTACGGAAGTCTTTAAGACTCTAATGACTAAAGTGAAGAAAACAGAAGTTGTGTCAGCCAAAGCCTCTAAAATTGGTTCAACTAGCTTGTGACAGGCGATCAGAAACTCCTCTGCTACCACAGTGCCTGGATATAATGCAAGCCTAAGTGAAGCCCTGTAGTCCTGTGTTTTGTTTCCATCCCCAAAGGTTGACAAATGAGATCTACCTCTGGCAATCTGAAATTTCACATTTCCTTGAAGGATTTTAAGTAAATAGGTGGATAGATGGATAGATAGAATGAAAGAAATATCCAAATTGAAACTTCCTCCTATCTTTTGAAAAATTTGCACAGAAATATATTTAGAGCATTAGGGGTGATTTAGGGAGCCTAAATATTAGGAATCAGAGTGGGACAGAAATGCTCTTTTCAGTTGGCTTTGTAATTATGGCTACAAGCGTACAATACAGTGGGAGGTTTAAAGCGGGTCTTAAAGTTCGAGAATAAAGGATGGGAGGACAAGAAAAATAAGGGTGACCTTTCAGGTCACACATTCCACAGCATTTTGCCCATTTTATTTTGGAAGTTTGTATCTGTCAGCGGTGCTTGGTAAGGAACACAACTTTTCCCTGCTGCAAAGATGGCTGACCCGGAGCTGTCGCCCTTTCTGACAGGTGATGACGCATCTCCGTGTGATTTACGAGCGCATGAACCAGTCCCTCTCTCTGCTCTACAATGTGCCTGCAGTGGCCGAGGAAATTCAGGATGAAGTTGGTAAGTAGGCACTTCTCTTGATGCCGAGCATTTAAGCATGTTCTTCTCCTGTCGGAGAAAAAACTCAGCCACCGGGAGTTTGTCTGCAGCAGGAATCACCAGTGTTCTGATCTGTGGAAGGAGAAAGTGAAACTCTTGGGGGATGGAAGTCATCATCACCTCACGAGTGGGATAGTGTCCTCCTTTTACAGATCAATAACTCAGTCCTAGAATTTAAGAATCATACCTGCCTGTGGCACACATCTCCTAAGTAGCAGAGCAAAAGCACAAAACCGTGTTTGTCATCTAACTTCAAAGTTATTGTTATATTCAGTGACGCGTCTGTCTCTGGTGCCCCTCCCCCAGTAGCCATCAGCATTCTCTGAGCCACATTGTTTGAATGTCATGAAATATGTGCACCCCCGCCCCCGGTCTTTCATTAACCTTTATTTTGAAATAATCAAACACTCATGGAAAACCAGTACAGAGAAGTCCAGTCTACACATCACCCCCCTGCCTCAATAGTAACACCTTACATAACTGTAATAGTTCTCAAAACCAGGAAATTGACATTGCGTGCTATCTTTTATGTCCCGACTTCTCCTCATGCCACGTTTCATAGTTCATATTAATAAGTTCTCCCGCTTTTGTTTTTCTTGGAAAGCGAGTAGAGCAGCCCATAATGTAAGTCTCCACAAACTCCCTGAATGCCCATATTTGTTTAACTTTACCTCATAAAGCACATAGGTGGCAGTTACGGAGCGAATCTTTCAACATAAAAGAAATGTACATATCCTAGAGATTTGGTACGTAAGCTGTCAGGAATTAAGCTATCTATCCCTCTCCATAACAAACCTGCTCTTTGTTAATTGAGTTAGAAGTGCATGCAGGTTATCTGAAATCAGAACACCCCGGATGTTGTAGATGGGTACGCCCCTTNCAGGAATGCCTTCTTTGAAATGCCTGAAACACCCCTTGGCTTGCTTTTTACATCTTGTGCCAATGCTATGTACTCTGTCTTTTCTAACTCAGTACTGCCCTATAAATGTTGTTTGTACTGCTGTCAAGTATTTGGCATGTATCAGGTGATGATGGTCTGCTCCTAATATGTATTAACACACGGAATGCAGTATATGTCGGGCTACAGGCCAGAAAAAGAAACTTCATAATAATGTTATCTAAACTTCTGTTCCGGGGCCCCTGGGTGGCTCAGTCGGTTAAGCGTCTGCCTTCGGCTCAGGTCACAATCCCGGGGTCCTGGGATCAAGCCCCACATCGGGCTCCTTGCTCAGCGGGGAGCCTGTTTCTCTCTCCCTCTACTGCTCCCCCTGCTTGTGTGCTCTCTCTCTGTGTCAAATAAATAAATAAAATCTTTAAAAAAAAAAAAAGTTTAAAAAATAAATAAACTTCTGTTCAGAAGGAGTTCAGTGTTGAGCAAGATCTTAAGACAATCATCAGGAAACCGTTCAGTCTATACTCTGGATTGAAGACAGGCTTGCCGATTAATCTTTCACTCTGTACATATCTGTAAGAAGTGAATATTTCTTATTGCCTATATTTGGAGGTAGAAGTCTGTAAGGAAACTTTAAAATACTGTCTTTCAAATAAGTAGAAGAAAATTCTCCATTCAGTTGTAGAAAGGACAAAAATCAAAGAAATCATCACCCTTAATGACCTGGAGTTCAAGTCTTCTAGATGAAGATATTTTTGCCGGGTACTTGTCTTAACGAGCTTATTTTCCTATGTGTCTTCAACTGAGATGCTGTTAGTAATACCACGGTATAGAGAAATAAGCCATTGCAAAGAACTAGAAAGTTTAATGACCAATATATCACTCACCCCGTAATTATGATTGACTCTTTCTCACTAAATTATCAGAGCTTTTTTTTTTCAGCAAAATAACTACTGAAAACAGTGGCCACTAGTGAGTCACACTTGCACGGAACAGATGATGATTCAGATATCTTGAGTGTTGCGAAATGCCCAAGAATAGGACAATGCAGTGAACTTCAGATCTCAGTGACAGGGAGGATAGTCAGGTAAATTATAATCATGGACATTTTTTTCTTCCAAAAAAGAAAACCTCAACTATGAACTTGGATTAAGAATGTGTTATTTTTTTTTTTAATTTTTGTCATTCTGAATGTATTAGATATCAAATCCTGAAAGATAATCTTTTTAAAAATCTTTCTTTCAGCCTCCATTTTTAAATGGCTGTTTGCTGTAGAAAGAGAAGTCTGCCTTAATAAACTTCCATTGAATTTACCTATTTACCTGCCATTAGAGCTGCCAGTATCAGCTGTAGAACAGAGTACCCCGGGGAGAATGCCTTTTCTGGATTGAGCTTAGTTATCTTACATGGTTCTTCATTTGCAGGAACATTTAAAAATAACTCACTTTTATTTATTTCTTTTTTTTTAAGATTTTTTAAAAATTTATTTGACAGAAAAAGACAGGGAGAAGAGAGCACAAGTGGTGGGGTAGGGTGGGAGAGGGAAAAGCAGATGCCCTGCTGAGCAGGGAGCCTGACACAGGGCTCCATCCCAGGACCCTGGGATCAGGGTCTGACTGAGCCACCCAGCGCCCGAAAATAACTCACTTTTAGAGGAGGAATGCAGGTGAAATAAGGTTGGCCACGGCTGCTGATTTGTTTAAGCAGAGTGGGAGTTCCCTGTAGTATTCTCTTTACTTTTGTAGAAGTTTGAAATTTTCTGTAACAGAAGTTGTTGGGGTTGTCGTTTTGTTTTATTTTAAATTCCTTGGACCTTCATAGATTTCTTCCAGTTTGTCTTGGACTCTTTCTAATAGTTTCAGATAGTCTATGTCAGTAGTCTGACTTGCATTTCTTTTATAATCAAACTTAAGATTTAGTGTCAGTTCTGTGCAAATAAGAAGGATACCGAAGTTCAGATCCACTGGCAAAACAAGATTTGGAAGTACCTACAAATGCATGCCTGTTATGTAAAAGTTTGTGCTTTAAATGAGGGCAATTAGGACATGCTTAATGCAATAAAACATCTAGAGGAAAATACAGTGGTTTTATTAGGTAAGGGTAACAGGTGCTCTTGCGGTGATGGGTTTTTGCCAGTCTCAGGAGCTGCTGGTATCGTTAGCATAGCCGTGTCTGCTTCAGTAAATTTGTGCTCCCGTTAGCGTAGAATTCTCTGTTATGAACAAAAATGAGGAAGAAGCTAGCCACACTAGAAAGAAGGAAGGGCAAAAATGGGAATTGGTGTGAAATTGGTGAGAACAGTAAAGGGAGGCTGGCCGGACGGTAAAATCCCTCATGCCAGTGAATTCAGCTCTGGCCTTGCTCGCCACTGTGCTTTCCTGAGGATTCCCATCTGTCTGTGCTAACTCCAGTAAATCCCAAATCCCTATGTCTAGCAAAAAAAAAAGCCTCTCCACTAAATCCCAGTACCATATCCCAGATGATGAGAATATCCCACACATTTCTCACACTCTAGTCAGTGTCAATAAAGAAGAAATTACTGTGTCCCTCTTGAAATTGATTCACATCGCAGTCTCAAGTATGGGACCTCCCACTTGGCCAGTATTTCTCCAAGACACCTTCCTCTCCTTCAGCCATGATTTCTTGCCAGTCTCAAGACCTGTAAATGGTTCTTTCTTGCTTAAAAAGTGGCACCCTTCAATACTCAACTCCTTCCTTAGCACCCAACAGTGTTGCACAAAACAAATCTCTTTCCCCGGCTGCAGCAGCTGTAATTCATCAAGCCAACAAAATGGGTGCAGTTGGCAAAGGTATCAAAAAAGAATAAAGCGCAGTTCTAATACTGTAACTAATACCATTTTATAGTATTGTCCCGTATAATTTCCATGACCCTCTGCTATTTGGTTATCTGCCCAGTTCACATACTTTGACACTCGATTTATTAAGTATGTTGCCTAGTTTCATTTTCTTGTCAATCAGAGTGTGAGGCTATTTATTTGATTTGCTTCTCCAATAAGTATGAATTATCAAAACCACACTATTAGTTATATGAAAGCTGGGTTGGTTTATTATTTTATAATAATTTTTCAGTTCTGCTTGAATTATTATGTGCGGGTTCCCAGGCACAGCCATATATTACTTCATGTCTTCCCTTTTTAAAAAAACAAAAGACATTTGCATGCAAATTATGAAGTTTCCTTGCAAGGAAAGGCTTAAGGCATTGTTTATAGAGGTGGGAAAGTCCCCTTATTCATTTAACATAGCTGTTTAGGACTTTGCTTTTGATTCAGCAAATGACAGAATCCGTATTTTCATGAAAATATGCTTCCTCTTCAATGTCCATATGCTGTTTTAACCCTTCCAGAAGAAGCAGAATCCCTTCATCTCTGCTGTTCAGCTCAACCTTGCCTTTGTCAAATTGCTATTTCAAAATGATTGGGGCTTTATGCCCTTTGTAATCTTCTTTAAATCTTTGCTAAAGGGATTCTTTTCTACCCTTTCTATCAGCACTGAGGTTATTTATCAAAGTGTTTCATTTTGTAGCCACCTCAAGGCTGAAAATATTGGCACTCACCTATCAGAGAGGGCTGTCTCGCAGAACGCTATAATGACCAATTTATGAGAAAGGCAGTAGGAAGCAAAGGGGAAGGAAGGCATCATTGGGCTTTTTTTCTTCTAGCATTCAAAATTAATAAAAACATGCATTATTATAAACCAGATGTTGGAAGAATCTCTGGCTGAATAAATCCACAGTGAATGGGGTAGGAGTGAAATATGTGGCAGGAGATCAAGGAACTCGTGCTCATGAAGGAATGCTTATAATTCATTATTACAATTTTACTATGGCCTCTTGATAAAATGTTCTACTCTTTGGGGAAAATTCAGCATGCTTGTTTCAAAGACAGTGTTTCCATTCTCTGCCCTTAACAAACCTACTGATTTGGGGATTTAATGAATCCAAAGTAGTCTAAGTTTAAAATAGAATATTTATAGCATTTGCCAAATGAACAAAATGGAACATTCATTTCTACTGAGAATTTTAAGTATCCTTGTGTATAATTGTTAGTCAAGGAAGAGCATCTAGGAGAAAATAAATCATAAGAGAGAGTGAGTGATAGCTATCAACTTATTGGACTCATGCTCCTTGTTTTTCAGAAGGAATGGCTTTTAAATGTATGTACATTTATTATTTTATAGCTGATTTAAGTATTTGGAAACAAGAACATTTATTTGTCTCATAAATTACCAAAGACATGTTCCTTCTTTAGTTTTATGATAGTCTCCGGGCTCCTTTTCATATGTTCCCCAGTGTGGTCACCTGAATTACAAGTATGACCAATGTTTGTTTGCCTACCTCTTAAATGTATTATCTTTGCCCCCCTCTTAGCAAGACAGTTGCTCTTCCAGAATAAACCCATTTGTTTCATTTATTTATGTTTAAACTGAGGTGTAATTGACATAAAATAGGATACTGGTTTCAAGTCTACAACATAATGATTCGTTAGCTATATATGTTGCAAAATGATAACCATAATAAGTCTAGTCAACAACTGTCCCCATAGAGAGTTACAAAAAAAGGTTTTTTTCTTGTCGTGAGAACTTTTAAGATCTCTCTTAGAAGCTTTTAAATATGCCGTACAGTCATATTAATTATAGTCAGCATGCTGTACATTATGTCGCCATGACTTATTTTCTAGCTGAAAGTTTATACCTTTTGTCCCCCCTTTATCCATTTTGCCCACCTCCCAACCCCTGCTCCTGGCAAACACCAGTCTGTTCTCCATGTCCATGAGTATGGTTTTTATTAGATTACACCTGTAAGTGAGACCATATGGTATTTGTCTGTCTCTGATTGACTTATTTAACATAATTCCCTCAATGTCCATCCACATTATCACAAATGGCAAGATTTCATTCTTTTTTGTAGCTAAATAATATTCCCTTGTATGTAGATGAATATAAATGTGTGTGTGTGCGTGTGTGCACCACATCTTCTGTATCCATTCACCTGTAGACACTTGGGTTGTTTACCTGTCATGGTCATTGTAAGTCATGCTACAGTGACCATGGGGGTGTTCTCATTTTCTTTGGATAAATACCCAGAAGTGAAATTGCTGTATCATATAGTTTCATTTTTAATTTTTGAAGAACCTCTGTATTGTTTTCTGTACTGGTTCCACCAATTTACATTTCTACCAACAGTGCACATAGGTTCCCTTCTCGCCCCATCTTCACCAACACTTGTTATTTCTTGTCTTTTTGATACTAGTTCTAACAAGTGTGAGGTGAAATCTCATTGTGGTTTTGATTTGCATTCCCCCGGTCATTTGTGAGGTTGAGTATCTTTTCAAGCCGTTTGTGTGTCTTCTTGGAAAAATGTCTGTTCAAATCCTCTGCCCATTTTTTAATTAGGTTGCTTTTGTGGATTTTTGTATTTTTTTGTTTTTGTCTTTTGTTTTTGAGTTGTAGGAGTTCTTCATATCTTTTGGATATTAACCTCTTACTAGATAAATGATTTACAGATATTTTTCTCTCATTCAGTAGGCTGCCTTTTCATTTTGTTGATGATTTCCTTTGCTGTGCAGAAGCTTTTGAGTTTGATATAATCCCACTTGGTTATTTTTGCTTTTGTTACCTTTGCTTTTAGAATCAGACCAAAACTGATGTCAAGGAGTTAGTAACTACCTCTGTTTTCTTCTAGGAGTTTTATGGATTCAGATCTTACAGTCAGGTCTTTAATCCATTTTTAATTCTTTTTTATATGTGGTATAAGATAGGGGTCCAGTTTCATTCCCTTGCATGTGGCTGTTCAGTTTCCCCAGCACCATTTGTTGAAGAGACTGTCCTTCAATATTTTTGACTCTTTTGTCATAAATTAATTGACCATATGTATGTGGGTTTATTTCTGGGCTCTGTTCTGCTCCATTGATCTCTGTGTCTATTTTTATGCCAATACAAGCTCCAATAGAGCTTTATAATCTAGTTTGAAATCAGGGAGCATGAGGCCTCCAGCTTTGTTCTTCTTTCTCAAGATGGCTTTGGCTATTTAGAATTTTTTTGCATAGAACCACTTATTTTATAAATGAGAAAATGAAAATACATCGTCAAGTGAACCTGCATATAAACAATTTAATCTTCAAAATGGGAAAGTATACTTGACAATAGCACCCTAATTTTCTGATGCTTTGATTGCCATGTTGGTATGTCTCTAACCAGCAAAATATAGACCTGTCAACACCAGTGAATTCATACCTCACACCCAACTGGTCTGCAAACAATCTTAGGAGGTTACAGCCCTGAAGTATTGAACTTGTCCATAGTGGCTAGATTTTTGTGTATCTCGCTCTCTCTACTTTTTTTGGATGTGATATATAAGCTGTCTTTTTCTTTCTTAGGGGTTTAATTATTGAATCTAAAACTACAATGTATGTATCATCCCAGATGATCTGTGGCTATCCTTGATAAAGTCCTTTAGAAGTTGATATATATAGGGGCGCCTGGGTGGCACAGCGGTTAAGCGTCTGCCTTCGGCTCAGGGCGTGATCCCGGCGTTATGGGATCGAGCCCCACATCAGACTCCTCCGCTATGAGCCTGCTTCTTCCTCTCCCACTCCCCCTGCTTGTGTTCCCTCTCTCGCTGGCTGTCTCTATCTCTGTCGAATAAATAAATAAAATCTTTAAAAAAAAAAAAAAGAAGTTGATATATATAATTTATCATATGTAAATTATTGATACATAAATTATTCAAGAAAATGGCAGTGGTTATCCTGAATAATTTTTTATAATTTTCCCTTCTGGCAAGTAGATATTTTCTCTTCTTTATTTCTAACCCATAATTTTAAAGGAAAATCAATCCTATAGCAATATTAAAAAGAATATACTTTCTCCGTGACCCTGGGTGGCTCGGTCAGTTAAGCATCTGACTCTCGATCTCAGCTCAGGTCTTGATCTCAGGGTTGTGAGTTCAGGCCCACGTTGAGCTCCACACTGGGCGTGGAGCCTTTTTTAAAAATATATATATACTTTCTAGGAAGAATGAATGTCAAAAGGTTTTATTTAAATAAATAAGCATAACCTCCACTGTTCTGACGTTAAATTGTATAATTCAGTGTGGCACATTGATCTTGTTTGTTGTGATACAGGTGTACACTGGCCGTCATTAGATGACTCAAATATCAACCACATTGTTCATTTCGTGCCATTGCAGGGTCTCCCTATAGATTAGTTTTTCAGTCTAAATAAGTATCCAGATCTTCTGCATGTTTTTTAATTGGGTTGTTTGTTCTTTTTATTATTGAGTGGTAAGAGTTCTTTATCATAGTCCGGATACTCGACTTCTCAAATATATGATTTGAAAATATTTTCTCTTTCTGTGGGTTGTCTTTTCATTTTCTTGATATCCTTTGAACACACAAAATTTTTAAACTTTGATGAAGTCCAGTTCAGTGATTTTTTTGTTGTAACTGCTTGTGCATTACTATGTTTAAGCATCATTGTCACATCCAAGATCAGAAGATTTATACCTATGCTTCCTTCTAAGAGTTTTATACAATTTAGTTCTTGCAAATAAATCTTTGATTCATTTTAAGTTATTTTTGTTTTCATTTTGAGTTAATTTTTACTAGTGGTGTGAGGTAAGGGTCCAGTTTCATTCTTTTACATTTGGATACCCAGTGACCCAGCACCATTTGTTGAAAAAGACTACATTCTTTCTGCCTTGAATGGTCTTGGCAAAAATAAGTTGACCCAAGATACGTGGTTTTATTTCTTGACTCAGTTGCATTCCTTGGATCTATATGTCTATCTTATTACAGTATGACATTGTTTTGATTAGTAACTATGTAGTAAGTTTTGAAATTGAGAAACGTGAATCTTCCACCTTTGTTCTTTTTTAAGATTATTTTGATATTTGGGGTCCCTTGCCTTTCCATATGAATTTTAGGGTCTTTCCCTCCCCCCATCTCTGTAAAAAAGATCACTGGAATTTTAAAGGGATTGCCTAGATCTGTAGATGAATTTGGGTAGTACTGCTATTGTAATTCCTGTAATGAAGTCTTAACACTCTAGCTACTTGAACAGATACCTACTATGAAATGATTCCACTTTGACCCCATTTAGAAGGGTCACTGTTTATAGAAGTAGAAGGAAAATTGATTTCGCAAACTGTCACCTTTTACTCCAAATCTTGCTTTTCCTTAAATCGTGATGACTAAGATCAGTAGTTTTTGTCTGTTCTCATGCCGTTTCTCTTACTTGTGTGTGTGGACACTTCACCCAAGTAGGGGAAGCTTAACGCGGTATCTCCCCCACCAAGCTCTGCCTATTCCTATCCTGATCCAGTACGGGTCTCAAGTTTATTTCTTAACCCACCAGCTCTTATGTATGGCCCTGTAATTTGAATCAAAATCCAAAAAGAAATCTTTAGTAACTAAAAATGATTGAGGAGTGAAGTCTGACCACAGCAGTGGCTGCTAGACTACTTCCTGGCGTAGCACCCTACAGCAGATGTGTCCTGATTTTTTTTTATTTTTATTTTATTTTTTTTTTTTGGTAGAGTCTTGGGAACAACTAGTGATTTTTAGCCTGGAAGAGGAGCTGGTTATTTTGCCTTTCACAAGCAGCTGCCTTCAAGGTTCATATTTTAAAAGAGGAGGGGGGAAAATGTAGTAGATCTGCCATGCTGAATATAGAAATGCATTGAAATTGAGATTAATTTTGAAATATATTTCCACAAAGACTAACTGGCAATGAGATGAATGTGTTTGCGTGTGAGAGTATGGAAGGAATGTTAATTTGCCTCTTGCTGTTAAACTCAAACAGATTTTGCAGTGTATTCCCCTAGTGAGTCCCATTACTTTTTGTGAACTGTTCTCCTGTCATACATACAATGGGCTGCTTGAGAAAGTAAGTCGTAGGCAGTAGGGTACATACCTGATCAACAACAAGAGATCAATCCACTAACCTGTTTCAAATTATGAGACAGTTGTATGAAGGAATGTTGACTGGCTATGAATCAAAACACTATTCAGGGAGAGTCTTTTGGACTTCGAGTCAGGAACAGATGGTCAAAGGGCCAAAGCCAGGGGCGTTACTTAATTTCAGCTACTGTTCACAGATGTATTAACCTAAGACAGTGGGTATAAAATAGCCTATTTAATGTGTTTGATTTTTTGTAATTATTCACTTACGTATGCTCATTAAAACATGAGTTAAATCTTCCTGTGTCTTTGAAACAGTAAACGGTGACCCCTCGTAATGTCTTGTGCACGCCCCTGTCTTTGCTCTTGGTTTGGGTGGCACTTAGATGAGCCTGCCCCTCTCCTGAGAGCAGATAGAAAAATCATGTGTTCAGCTTCGTCTTTCACATTGAACTTGGTAAACCCAGTCCTAAGACTCACAGAGACCATAGATATTGTTATCTTAGAGAAGGAAGAAGGGGCAGCTGCAAGTTTCTTGGCTCTCAGAAGCAATAGCCTGAGCCAGCTTGGCCTTGGCAAACTCTTCATCTCTTCTCTTTCCGAGGCCGTAATGGTGACATGGTGGCTCTGAGGCTCTAGCAAGTTGCTTCTGAAGGCTTGCCAAGTTAGGAAGGAACTTCCTGGGGATGAGCAGTGGAGGGCTGGAGTGCAGGAGGGAACATATCTTATATAATACAATTATACTTATTAGCATTTCATAGTGTTTTTATTTAGGAAACTCTAGAAGCAAACCAAATTTCACATTCTGGGTTTGGGGCAGGGGTGGGGGGAGATTGAAAGAAAGATTGCTGTTCAGAATTTTGAATTAGTCACTCTTCTGCCAAAAGCCTACCTTCATCTTGTTGATACTAAGACTTGAAAGAATTAAAATGGGTTTACTTTCAAGTGGTAGTCAGTATATTTGATAGAAAGGGAAGTTGCCAAACATGCTCTTTTGGATATGACATGCACCGTAAGAAAAGTATTATGTATGTAGCTGGATGTGAAAGCATTAATCATTCATAATGTGACCTTTCTGTATTGCATTAAAACTGTTTTCTTTACCTAAAGACTATGACCAAATAACACAGGCTTCTTGCTGTTTGTAAGTTTCGAGTCATGCCAGTAAGCGGTTTTCTAAAATTTTCACATATGAAACTTTGTTGTTATAGTTAATAGTTAACAATTTTTAAATTGTTATAGTTCTCTATTATCAAACAGATTTTATCAAATAAAAAGGAAACTACCATTATCATTGCCACTGAGATATCGCTAGCAAACATCTTAATTCTCAGTCACCGCTTAAGAATTTATAAGCAGTACTAGAAGGTTTCAGAGGTAAATCTGTGGTGCTCACTTCAGCACGTCTCCTAAAATTGGAACAATACAGAAAAGATTAAATGGCTCCTATGCCAGTATGAAATGCAAATTTATGAAGCATCCCCTATTTTTTTTATTTCACTTATATCTAGAGAATGACTAGATGCATCTAGAATAATAAATTCTCAGAGACCGAAAGTAGAAGAATAGTTGTCAGGTCCTGAGGGAAGGAGGGAATGGGGAGTTCAGGTTTAATGGTGCAGTTTCAGTTTGGGAAGATAGAAAAAAAGTTCTAGAAAAAGATGGTGGTGGTGATGGTTAAAATAGTAAGGTTTATGTTTTGGGTTTTTTTTTTGAAGATTTTATTTATTTATGTGACAGACAGCCAGCGAGAGAGGGAACACAGCAGGGGAGTGGGAGAGGAAGAAGCAGGCTCCCAGCGGAGGAGCCCAATGTGGGGCTTGATCCCAGAACTCCAGGATCACTCCCTGAGCCGAAGGCAGACGCTTAACAACTCCGCTACCCAGGCGCCCCAAGGTTTATGTTTACGTATATTTTACCACAATAAAAGAAAAGGACATATGCATATCATTTGCTATCGTGACTAGCAAGGAGATCCAACCATTAATCCAGGATGTTGGATCTTAATGAGTACTTATTAAACACCTACCATATTCCAGATTCTATGCTCAGATATATTGCAGGTGTGGGGCAATCTTTCCTACTTAGAATCCGCCTGTGGAGACTTGGGGGAAATCGAGTTGGAAAGGAAGGAGGCTGCACTTGTTAAGCTGAGGGATGTTGATTGCCGTGTCTCTTGCTATTAGGTAGTAACATCTGACAGCCATTCCTTACTGGCACCATCGCTCACTGAAGATTATTAGAGAAGGGAACCTTAGTTTTCAGCTGGCTCAACTACATCGTTTCATAGGCTCAGAGTAACTGGGATGGGCCGCATCATACATCTGGTCAGTAAGCCTCCCTGCTGAGGCCAAACTGAACAAAACTGGGTTCAGGAATCTATTTGGTCAGCTTCTACAACTTTTTAAAAAAATTTTTAAAAGATTTTATTTATTTGATAGAGAGCTCACAAGCAGGGGGAGCAGCAGGGGGAGAGGGAGAAGCAGGCTCCCAGCTGAGCAGGGAGCCCCATGCGGGGCTGGATCCCAGGACCCTGGGATCATGACCAGAGCCGAAGGCAGACGGTTAAGCAACTGAGCCACGCAGGCGTCTCTTCCACAACTTTTCTTTGAAAATGGCCCCCTTTTAGCAGATACGACTCAGTAAAGATGCTTCTGAAGCTCGAAGACGCAACACCCTCGAATACTTAAGTCAGTGTTGAGGCGTTTATAAAGGACATAAAAATCAGCTGCATTCTTCATTTTGCAGGATTTTTTTGTCACGTTTGTACTCTCTGTTTGCTTAGAAATCATATACGAACATATGAAAAATGACAGCTGCCATGCCTTCTCGTATATAATTGCCGTTAGATTTCTTCTGTGCAGGACGAGCCCAGATTTCTCTGAAAGCACAAGGTAATAATCCTTAGCCAGGGCTTAATCGTTTGTGAGGGCTCCGACAGAAAGGTTTTAGCTCTGTGAATGCCAGCAGCTGAAGCCCTTCAGATCGTATGCATCATGAGCCTGCCTCCCAAGCCAGGGCGGGCTCATGTTCACGACCATGCGAGCACAGAGCACAGTTCATGGGTTGCCACTTAAATGTGTTTAGAAAAAGGAATAGAAGAGGAGAAAGGTTTTATGGGTCTTTTTTGTACGTTTATCTTCTGTACTTGATTTTCTTCTTTTGATGACTGATTTACTTTTGGCTCTCTTTTCTTAAAGACTCATTTGGTCCCCCAAAATAACGACGGACAGCTATAGCAGATACTAACTCCTTTTGTCCCACAGGAGCCTGACGTTCCAGTAAAGCTGATATTCTACCTACAGTCCCAGATGCATTTATAGGCCCTGTTCCATCCATCCGCAGCACCCACGCCCAATCTTGGCCTTTTGAGATCCTGTTCCTCTTTCAAAACCCCAGCTCTCATGTCCTCTCCCTTTTTAAGTCTTTGATTAACACAAAGCATCTGCTCCGTGAGCACGTGTGTCTACTATTGCTTTAATGGGTACATATCAACTAATAGCCACATCCTAAGTATAAGCTCTTTGAGGGTATGAATCAAATCTCATGCATTTGTGTCTCCTGAAGGAGATTTTTAAATATCAGTAACTACAAATGCCCGTCTTCAAGGAATTCTTCGGTTAGAACATCCTTGGGTCAGCCACATCAGGATCCCCTGCGAACTTGTTAGAAATGCACATTCTCTGGTCCCACCCCTGACCTCCTGAACCAGCAACACCAGGGTGGGATCAGCGATCTGTCTTTCAGCAAGCTGTCCAGGTGACTCTGATGCATGCTAAACTTTAAGAACTACTACTGGTTGAGAGTGTATTTCACTTAGTGAGCAGTGAATAAACAGTGACGATCTATCCTCCATGAGCACCTTAGTGAGCCAGTCCTATTACCTACACAGTTCTGTTCTAAATCCACATGATAAAAACTAGATGCCACAAAAAGTGTTTAGGTGCAAACCTAAGTGAATTCTTCTACCTGACTAATTCATAGAATACAACAGCTCCAATTCACAGGAACAGACACAGAATCGCTGAGCGGTCATCGATGAGGCACGACTGTGCATGCTTAACTAGTACAAAGCAAAACATAATTTTTTTAAACCATCAAATTACTAATTTAAAAAAGTTTGTCCTACTACTGACATGACAAGAGTAAGTGAAAAGGCACTTTCGTAAGCTACAGCTCAATGTATGGGTATCACCTATGGAACTATTTGACTCTACCTCATAAAATACGGGATCTTTTCTAATTTAGCACCAGATGCCTACGGATACATACACTGATTGGTACATGTGTGGAGAGAGGCACTACTCCTTATAACTTTGACACCCCTCAGTACTGTTGATATATTTTTTTAAGATTTTATTTATTCATTCATTCATTCAGAGAGTGAACATGAGCAGGGGGAGGGGCAGAGAGAGAGGGAGAGAGAGAATCTCGAGCAGACTCTGTGCTGAGCATGTAGCCCAATGCGGGGCTTGATCTCACGACCCTGAGATCATGACCTGACCCAAAACCAAGAGTCGAACACCCAACCAGCTGAGCCACCCAGGCGCCTCTGTTGATATTTTTTTGATCAGCATTACTACCTTTAAAATAACTATAAAGAAAGGACAAATGACCTACAAGACTCAGGATCCCCTTACCAGCCAACTCATTATATTTCTCCCATTTGGGGGTTCAGGGTCCCTAAAGTTATAAGGAAATTGCAGTATGTGATGTTGGCTGGAATTGTAACATTCCAAGAAACTTAGGTGGAAATGGTCGAAGCCACCAGTCTAAATAATCAGTAAACGTGTTAGTTCATCTCTGTTTTCTTCTCCCAGGATTTTATATAAATTCTGTGGTCACCCTGGAGCTCTTAGTTTCTCTCTCATTCTGGTAAAAAGGAAGGAAATACTTTCTCATACACTATTGCTATCCTCTCTTTCTATTTATTGGGGTAGTTGATGTCAGTCAAAATGAGTTCTTAGCTTTTTTTTAATACTGAGAACAAACACTTGGAGCAAACCAACCAAAATTTGTTTTGAGGATAGTAACAGTGGCAGGAACAGCCCCTCAGTTTTCTGCTAAGAATCAAACTGAACCGTTTCCAAACTCCTGTTGGCAGTGCCAGCCATCATGAGGGAAAGAGAAAAAGGAAGCTGTTTTAAGAATACCTAAATTTCCTTTAGATATAAGAGAAACGAAGGCAAGACTGTCCGTGAATATACTAACACGCGGTTATCAAAAACAGGCGTGGGGGCTCCTGAACAGCCTCTCTGTTGATTATCATGGAGTCCATATGGAACGCAGATGTTGTATGACGATATGAGAGAGACCTTGCTTTCTCGATCTCTTTGATGGTGTGGACCTGCATCCGCACTGCTGTCTGTCCCTCTTCAAAGGAACGGAAAAGTGGAATCAAGCCTCTCAATTTTCAGACTAAGGATTTGGGGTGATTTAGTGGCTTGATCAATATTAGCATCTGTGAATGTTCTGTAAAAACAGCCAAGGCCCAAGGGGTTCAATGTGTCTTGCCAGAGCCCTTCGGAAATCAAAGCAGGTCTTCATGTACTTGGGTGTGAACAAATATGCTTTTTAAAAAAATAGTCCCGTTAGAACAGAATTGGGAGCCCTCTGTGGGAGATTGGGTGTGAGTGTGCTGGTTTTCTGAGGCCTTGTCCGTCTGGGCTGGAGCTTGCTGGCATGGGAACAGCCCGCTAGCCGAGCAGGCTAGTGCGACGAGCTGGTTGACCCGTGGCTCATAGCTTGAGCTTCTGTTTTACATGATACCTGCAGCTCGGTGCCATCAGCCATTAAACAGAAAAGACTCTCTGGCATTTGCTGATGTCCTCAGTCTGGTTGCTGTAAGCCTTTGAAGGGCATCTGAAAGTTCATCCAACACACTTTCCCTGGAAACTGTTATTCTGAAAGTCATAGGTTCTTAATGTGTTCTTGGGGCCAATCAAAGCTCAATAATATAGGAATTCTTGTGAAAAATACACATTCCTGGGCCCCACCTCTGACCTACAGAAAGCTGCTTTTGCTTACTTCCCCCAGGTGATTCTTAAATATTCAGAAGTCTTGCTTACATGAAATAGCAAAAATGTAAGGATTCTTACAGCCTTAGATTACAGTTTGTGTTGGTCTTGACCATGGAAGAACAGCCGTTGTTGTTGTTGTTGAAGATTAATATATCCTGGGCAATAGGCCACGTGGATTTCTAATGCCGTGACTGTAAAAATGTGAAAGTGAGGCATTACTAACCTCGGAGTTCAGATGCATTGAGAATTTGTTTAGGTGTGACAGGGCTGGTGGTTTTACTTATCCACGCTAAGACTTCTTATTAGCTATGAAAAAGGATTGGCGTAAACTGCTTGTTAATGTTGATTACCTATATCTAAAAGGAATAAATAATACAAGCATAGAGCAGGCTTCAGTCAGAAAATGTCATCCTTCATAACGTTTCCCCCCCTTTACTTCTTTTTATGCTTCTGCCAGAAATTGTGAATCTACTCTCTACCAGAACCTTTTCTTCCCTCTGTAAATTCATTTGCTAGTATTGATAGTGACATTTTACTTAAAGAAATTACCCATTTAGGCTTTCTTCAAATTCAAAGTGATATTATTTTAATAAGGAGTGAAAGGGAAAATTGACAAAATACGCTTGGAGTTGTCAGCATTGGAGATGACAAACAGTAAAAGCTTAATCTTGGAGTATTGTCAGAGAGCTTAATGTTAGCTCAGATTGTCAGAGAGCTTAGTGTGTCTTTCTCAGGGAATTGACAAAAAAATTACCAAGAAAAGGCGTGCTGAGAACCACCTCCAGGTGCCAAACCTGAGAGGCGACTCACTCTGTTAAGCGGTGGCGTACACATTTTGCAGGTTACACAGGAAAGCGAATTATATTCCTTTGCTTCTTAAAGTATTTTATGTGGTGACTGGGTGTAGAAATCACATACCAGCTCTTCATTTCCCCCAAAGAGAAGAGACCACACACCTGGAAATATCCCAGACACATAGGGAAATTGTCATTTGGCCCTTTCTGTCCACCTGCAGTGAAGAAAGGTAGCGGAGCGGAGCATTTGAGAACTTTCTTGGTAAATGGCCATAAAAAATAAAGAAAATTGAAAAGCCCCAAAGGTCAAGTGTACTTTCAAACCCTGAACTGAGTCATCTCTGAAATAAATCACTTCCTTGTCATCTCTATGAAAGGTATAGTACAAGAAAGTCCCCTGGGGACTCCTTGGTAATTTATACCACTTCTCTCATCTTTGGCTATCATCTTTCTTTAAAAAAAACACAAAAAGAAAAGGAAAGAAACAAAAATGCCTTAGAGAAAGCTGTTTTGACCTTTGCTTTTTCTTTTATCTGGCTGTGATGAGGTGAATATCGTAGTGAGTTCAGGCCTCCATAAAAAAGCTCCACAGACCAGGTGGCTTAAACAGCAGAAATGGGGTTTTTTCACAGTTCTGGAAACTGGAAATCCAAGATCAGGTCTTGACTAGTTTAGGGTCTCCTGAAGTCTCTCTCCTTGGCTTGCGGACAACTGCCTTCTTCCTCTGTCCCTACATGGCCTTTTCTCCCACAGAGTGAGAGAGATCTCTGGCGTCTCTGCCTCTTCTAAAGGACACCAGTCCTATTAGAACAGGGCCCCACCCTTATGATATCATTTAACCTTAATTACCTTCTTAAAGGCCCAGTCTTAGATACAGTCACATTGGGGGTTAAAGCTTCAACGTATGATTTGAGGGGGAAAAGCATGGGTCAGTCGGTAACATTTAACTGAACTGTGCTTTTGGATAAAGCCAATATATCCCTCCCCCTTCAGCATTCCTCAGTCCTCCTCTTCTTGGTACACAGGGGTGTCTTGTCTTAAGAAACTCAGGGGAGACCATGGAAGATATTTTTCCTGCTTCTGTACCCTAAATCATTGGCACCAGGTTTTCTTTGGCAGCCTCCACTCTGCCTTTATGAACTTCAAATACAAGACCTCTTTGAGATGGAAAAAGCATGCACTTCACATGGAAAGATTTGGTGGGGTTTTAACATTTGTTTTTCACTAATTCATCCATACACTCTTAAGTTGGCCTCTGAGTGACTCAAGCCAAGCATTCCCCGTGTGAAAGTGGAAGGACAGACCAGATAGTATAACAAAGTATGTAGCATGATAGAGTCCATACTGGGTATTGGAAGCCATATTTTCCTCCTATCTTGACCCAAAGAGTCATAGAGAACCTAGAAGTTGCTATTAAACACACTACGTTATAAAATATTCTATCCCACTCATCTATATATCATACAAGATTAAGGAAAAGCTTCTAGGCTACAGAATCTTTTTTCAGGATCGCCTGGTCAAATGTGAATTTTAAATTTGAAACTGGTAAGCCCAGCACTAGACATGGACTCCAGCTGTCCCAGCTTCTCTCGATTGAGTTGCCGAACGTCGGTATGGTGGCAGACTCTGTTCTGGCCTTGGAGATGGTGGCGTTTTCGTCAGCCTAGAGTTAGTAAAACGTGAAACCTGCCAGGCATTTGCCACATGTTACGCTGCCAGGACAGCTCAGCTTCTGGCTTCTTAGAGAAGATATGGCATAACCTTTGTGTTTACAGGGTGTTAGAAACTGAAGCCCTTCTACTTCCTCGCTGAGCTTAGGAGTTGACACTGGTATCCAAAATTCCTTCGGCCTTATCTGGGTAAGGCATGCAGCCATGGATGGTCAAGAAAGGGAAGTGGTTGGTATCCTCTGTAGATGCAAAAAGAGAGTTGCTGAAAGAAAGGAGCCGCTAGGTCACCACTGAAACACATGCTGCTCTTCAGGGGGAAACGTCTCTGCACTAATTAGATTAGACTACTAAATGATGGAGCTCTTTCTTCTTCTCCCCAGTCTACCTATCCCAGCCTGGGCTCAGGAAGAAACCACATTCTATTCCAATGTGATTATTATAGCCAGAAATGGTTATCATATTTGCATATGGTTAATATTCATTCCTAAGGCTGCCATAGCTAACTACTACAAGCTGAATGGTAAAACAACAGGAATGTATTGTCTCATCGTTCTGGAGGCCACAAGTCGAAATCAAGGTGTCCACAGGGTTCTGTGCTCTCTGAAGGCTCTAGGGTAGAATCTCTTTTGCTTGCTTCTGGTGCCGCTGACAATCCTGGACATTTTTTGGCTCATAGATACTCCTCCAGTCTCTGCCTTCACCTTCACATAGTGTTCTCCCCTTTGTCTCTGTCTCTGTGTGTCTTCTCTGAAATGACCAGGAGCTCACCTGAACTCCAGTAGGTCTCGCGAGCCTGTCTTATTCCAGTTTGACCTCGTCTTTACCTGAGCGTATCTGCAAAGACCGTCTTCCCATATCAGGTCGCTTTCATAGGTACTGGGGAAGAGGGCGTCAAGATGCCTTTTAGGAAAACATCATTCAGCCCATACCAAGCAGTTTTATTTTTTCTTTCCCTTGATTTTTATGAATCCAAAAAACTGTCCACGTTTCTTTCTAAAACACTATCAAATTTAAGTCAAAGGGCTGCGTGTCTTGAATTTATGACCTCTTCATTTAAAAAAAAATAATAATATCCATATTTAATTGGTTCAAATTATGAAAGGCTTTAAATGCTTTGCATTTGCTTGAGGCTGATTAATGGGTAAATTTGTAAACCGTGGTTGTTTTAATTAGCCAGGGTTAATTAATGTTTACTGCACTTGGAAGATGAAAAGACATGTATAAATGCACCATAATGTGAATCATTTTTTAATTTGTTGTTGAAGCTTAAAATATATTCAAATAAAAATTGCTTACGTCACACTAAAAAAAAAGGAAAAGCTGTTGGAGCACTATGGGAATTAATATAGAGGGCTCTAAATTTTAAAGTGAATGAATTACATATTTTTGAAGATGACCGTGTTTTTAATATTACGTATTCAGACAAAGGTAGTTACATTTTTAAATCTGATTACGTAAAGAATAGAAATCTCAGACCAAACTGATAAGTTTTCATAAAATGTGTCATAATTTGAGGTGAAGTCTGTTTTTTTGTTTTTGTTCTTTTTTCTTCTGAGTTGAGATTTTCTCAGAGCACCGTGGAGGGGGCAGGAAAGGTTTAACTATGCTGAGATGAAAATAACATTTTTATGCTGAGAGGGAGAGGTTGGGGGAGAGGGACAGAGGGAGAGGGAGAATCTTAAACAGGCTCCCCACCCAGCACGGAGCCTGACGTGGGGTGCAGTCTCAGAACCCTGAGATCATGACCTGAGTCGAAATCAGTTGTTTACCCAACTGAGCTACCCAGATGCCCTGAAAATAGTATTTTTAAGCCATTTTTTTGAAGAAAGGAAATTACTGGAATTTCATGTAAATTTTCAACAGGAAAAGCATTCAGGCCTTGGCTGAGGTCTAGTGCTGGGTCTAGGAAGTGTGGAGATGAGAAACCATTTAAGAAGGAAATAATGGGCAAGGTTTCCCATGTGAGGCTGTGAGCTGTGCATCGTGGAGGGCACTTGTCTCAGGCAGTGAGAAGGGTTATCCATTCTTGGTGGGAAAGTGGCCATCTGGGTTATTTTCCAACATGCTCAATAGAATATACCTTCTGGCACCAGGATTCACGGCTCACTGGGTAACTTGAAAGCAGAGCTGGCCTCAGTGACACCACTCTCATCTCACTTCATCATTGTCTAAAAGGAGAGCACATCCAAAGTTAAATTAGCAAAAAGGTTGGATCTACTTTATGTTCCGTCTCCTACACAATTTTCTCTTTGTTCTTTGCAGAAAAAAAAAATAAGTTTGATTTTTTTTTTTTTTTTAACATCTCAAGGATGTTGATACGGAGGTGATGGGGAAAAAAGACCCATAACCCTCTATTCGGATAAGAAATAGGTTGCTCCTTGTAACAATAGCTACCTACCTGATGGTATTGTCAAGCACTGCGGTTTGACACTGTAAAGGGTTTTTAGCTGGGACGTGGCATTTCATTGTGGGTGGCACTGTATCATACGACAGAATTCAATATACGATAAATGCCTTTGGGGGAATCTAGTATGGGCTTTTTCCCCAAAGCACCTGCAAAATTCTGCTAGAATCTGGAAAACTCCCATTTTCCCCTCAATGCTTCCCTTTGGGCTGTTTCAGCAGGGACATGCGCTCTTGAAGCTCATATTTCAAGTGGCTGTGGGACATCTCCCCCATATGTTGGAATACTGCAAACATGTCTGAGGAGAACGTGTCTTTCCCCCATTTTGCTCTTCTGATAGACACAGCTCCAGTCTAGTATAAAAATACTGGGGGCACCTGGGTGGCTCAGTCAGTTAAGCGTCAGCCTTCGGCTCAGGTCATGATCCCTGGGTCCTGGGATCAAGTCCCGCATCAGGCTCCCTGCTCAGCAAGGAGTCTGCTTCTCTCTCTCTCCTTCTGCCCCTCCCACCTTCGTTCTGTCCCCCTCTCTCAAATAAGTAAATAAAAAAATTTTTTAAAAAATCATCAGGGGCGCCTGGGTAGCGCAGTCGTTAGGCATCTGCCTTCAGCTCAGGGCGTGATCCCGGTGTTCCGGGATCGAGTCCCACATCGGGCTCCTCCGCTGGGAGCCTGCTTCTTCCTCTCCCACTCCCCCTGCTTGTGTTCCCTCTCTCGCTGGCTGTCTCTCTGTCACATAAATAAATGAAATCTTTAAAAAAAAAAAATCATGAACAGCCTCCCAGTAGCTCCTCTGCCCCATCCCAGTCACAACCTCCCCCACCCCCACTCACATCAAAAGAGCACCGTTCTTCCTCGTATCACTTCCTTAAATGTCTTTCTGGTTTTATCATTCCAGTGTACAGCCTGCCCCAGTTTTTAATGTTGACATGTCTCTCAAGTGTCTTATAATCCCCAGGTGTCCCCCCCATGCCTTTCTTTTCTTTACAGTTTACCTGTAAATGAACTGCAGGTATCCGCAGAGTCTATAGAATGCCCACATTCTGGATTCTGTGAATTATATACACCTGGTCAGCGTGTTCCTCTCCTCTCTTTGTTCCACAAACCAAAGCCCCTGGCTTCTATCGAAGCTGCTTCCTTCATACTTCCCTTGTGCCAGAACAGCCCCAGTCTCTCGGCGGCCTGCTCTCTGTCCCTCGGTACGTGCACTTGAATCTCCCAGGACAGCAGTCTCTTCCGGAGCAGCATCGCTCACGGTCTCCAGCTGGAAAATCCACGCTCGTCTCTTTCTCACTCTGTCCGTCCCCCTTCCTGTAGCACTTGCAGGGAATTACTTGTGTGCCCACCTTTCCTCTAGGCCATGAGCTCTGAGTAAAAAGGAACTGCCTTAGTTATTTCCTGCGCTGGCCTGGAAGAGGGTAGGATCGCTAACAGGTAGATAAATGAACCAGCTCATTCATTAATGACAAAATGCTTTTCTTTTTCTTGGCTTCAGATTATTTTCCTTCAAGTCAGTTCTTTCAGCTTCTCCACACTTCTGCACTATTAATGCTTCCCTAAGACAGACGCTTTCCATCTGTCTCCCAAGTCCCAGATGCCAAGCATTTCCATCTCCAGGCCTGCATTGTTGAGCGAGCGTTCGCCTCAGCTCATCAGAAGAGGAAGGACCATGGCTGTTCTAGAAATGTTTGGTACAGAGCGAGTTTTGTGTTAAAGAAAACATAAGTAGGTCAGTGTGCAGAAGAACATACGAGACTGATGTGGGCTTTTTTTGATCCGCATAAACATATATTTCAAATAAGCTATCATGTCTACAAACGTGATGTGCTGTCTGCAGGAACAAGATCTCTTCCTCCCTCATCATGAGATGTGTGTGTGTGTGTGTGTATGTGTGTGTGTGCACTGATCTTATCCACACTTGCCTATTAATCCCTTTTAATTGTCAGCATAAATCTTTAGGCTCTTTGAGTGAAATTAACGACTTATGAATGTTGAAAGTCGTACTTTCTACCATGAGCTCCTTGTATTTACAGCCTTGTAAATACAGAATTCCATCAAGGAGGTATTTACCAGGTGTGAGTGAGTCAGGATGCACTTTCTCCGGCCTACAGCAGAGAATGACTGCTAGCTCTTGAGGGGGGCACTATGTCCCATTCCCTTGGTCCGGCCCCAGGATGTCTCTTACCCAGGCAAGAAAGGCTTCCCTCACAAGTCTGGGGGAGTGTGCTGATCAGACAGGATCTCCGCTTACATGGTGCAGGTTGGGCAGGACACGGTCGTAGGCGCATCCCTCAGACCCCCTCTCTTGTGTGCCGCTGAGAGTACAGAGTGACAAGCCATGTACCCTGTACATGACGCACTCCCCAAAGAAAGCATCGTGTGGGTTTGTAAGGGCCTGGCCTCATCGGAAGTAAAGGCGATGTGTTCATCTCTACTGTTCCCTCTTACTTGTCTCTGAGCTCAGGTGGAAAGAAAGGGATGTTATGGGTGGATGCCCAGAACACCCCAACACCAGCAGCAAAGGCTCCAGGCAACTATGAGCTCGGATTGTGTGCAATTGCCAGAGTGACTTGGCCTTTATAAAAATGCAAGAGCCGTAAAACTGTCATTTCAGTAGCTTTTTCAAAAAATAACCTTTCTTGTTTTGCTTCCTTGTCCTCACTAAAGGCATTAGCAGTTTTTAAAAAACGAAATGTGATGCTAACCTCAGGTTAGAGCAAGCCTCAGGTTTTATTTCATTTTTCTGATTAGCTCTAGATCCGAGAACTTAGTTAGAAGGGAAAACAAAAACCTGCCCCAGCTATGCAGAAGAGCCTACCAGAAAAATTGCAAACTACATACTGGGGAATGAAACTGGAGGGAAATTCATCCCCGTGACTCCACGTCTGTGCCCTCAGACCTGATCGATGCAATTCCGGAGGCCGCCCGGCCCCCTCCAGCACCCTCACACAATGCTTTCTCGATGACCACAGTCATAAAAATCAGATAATAAAGTGGTGATTGAAGATTTGAAGTAATCTTGTAAAGAACAAAACTATTTAAAAAAGAAAACATGACCCTTGGCTATCATGGTGGTGGGATCGTGAGTGAAGTATTGTTATTTCTTTTGTTTTCTGCAGTTTTTTTGCACCAAATATGTGTTATTCTTGTAATTACTACCAAATGTCATATTTTTATATAAAAGAGGAAGCAAGGTGAAGTCCTCGCTTATACTAGAGGCGTTAGGGTCCTTTTATTTATTTATTTAGGATTTTTTTTATTTATTTATTTAAGAGAAAGCAAGAGAGGAGGAAAAAAAGCACGAGTGGGGGAGGGGCAGAGGGAGAGGGAGAAGCAGACTCCCCACTGAGCAGGGAGCCCAATGCGGGGCTGGATCCTGGGACCCTGGGATCATGACTTGAGCCAAAGGCAGACGTTTAACTGACTGAGCCACCCGGGTGCCTCTAGGCTCTTTTAAAGATCGGTTTGAAGAGAAAATGCCTCATAATCATAATTACTTTGAAACTCCTTAAGTTTAACAGTAAAAGTACACATCTCTCAACTAGCCCAGGAGAGTCAGTTTTTCCTCTCGAATGTGAAGAGACAAGTGTTTCCTCGCCTGAAAAATCACGTGAGATCATTGATTTATGTGTAAGGGAGAGGAGTCATCAAAATGTTCATTCGTTTTTATTTTACTTCGCAGAGGACGTGTAGTTGTATCTGCTTACGTTAATGGTCTGCTATGCATTGTTCCTCTATTTATCGACCAGAGGAAAACTTCCAGACAGATAGCAGGTTAAAACTGATACCACAGGGTTAGTGCCACCATGCCGAACTTCTTATTTTAATAGAATTCCAGACTTAAAGGAGAGTTCTGAAAATATTGCATAAAACTTCTTTTTTTGAGAGTGACTTGCAGACATATTGGCCCTTTATACCTAAATTCTTCACTGTGTGTTTCCTCAAAACAAAGACACTTACTTGCATGTGCAAGTTACAACCTCAACACAGCATGCTTGCAGAGGTTCTCTCTGTAATATGTAAACTTGGTTTGTGGTGGACACTTCAGAAGATATTTCCCCTTGGGATTGCTTAGACTGCCAACCTTTACCCAGGCAGGACCAAGATTCCTAAGGTAGTTGGAAAGAGGATCACAACTTTGGCACAAAAACTACAAGTAAGCATGAAGAAGAAATGCTTTAATCTGTTTTTAGATGCCAGGGAGCCAGACTGACTTATCTCGATTTCTGACCAATGCCATTGGTAAATCTAAGTTGTTTGATCTCTGTTGTTTGAAAGTCAAAAGCAAATTTGTCTTCGGTGAAAAGGGACTTCCTTAATGGCCAAAGTCTTCTTAAGCTGGACAAGCAATCCTTCAGGAAGTGTCTCTTGGGATAGGGAATATTCTCACAAGTGATGTCTAGCCATGTTTGTGCGTCCTCAGGGAGAGTGTGTTGCCATGAGTGGACAAAGCATGCTTCATTTAAAATCTATGCCCAAGAATCTAGGGCGCCTGGGTGGCTCAGTCATTAATCGTCACCTTTGGCCCAGGGCGTGATCCCAGGTTCCTGGGATCGAGCCCCGCATCAGGCTCCCTGCTCCGCTGGGAGCCTGCTGCTTCCTCTCCCACTCCCCCTGCTTGTGTTCCCTCTCTCATTGGCTGTGTCTCTCTCTGTCAAATAAATAAGTAAAATCTTTAAAAATAATAATAATAAAATAAAATAAAATAAAATCTATGCCCAAGAATCTACTAAAGAAAAATAAACCCAAATTCAGAAGTGAGGTCTGGATTTAGAGACTGTGAGAGATTCTCAAGATTGATAGTGTGGCTAAAAGTGAGAGGACTGACCCAGGTTTCTGGAGGTCAAAATAAAAACTGGGTTTATGGAACAGCATTACTTGATGATAATATGTCTGTAATTTTTTTCCCAAGTTGGAAACGTGGCAGCATCCTCCACGGCTCTCTTGGCCGCTGCAGTATTCTAGTCCCTACACTGTCGATGAGAGGGGATATTTAGGCTAAGTATGCAGAGTCAGTCTGCTGGTCAACCATTTACATAGCTCAAAACCCAAAGGCATCTACATTATCCAGTTTGACGCAGAATTGGTGAAACCTAATGACCATTCACATAGCTATCGTATCTATGCCAATCTTCCGGAGAAAGGGAAATCTAAAGAATCAGGAGATGGGTGTCCAGAGGGGGAACTGCTTTGAGGGTGGGCTGTCAAAATGGAGGTGACACATAAGGCTTCCCTCAGTTAGAGTAGGGAGCAGTGCATGGTTGTGCAGCTGTGAACCACCTGGCTTTTCAGCCCTGCTTCTCCACTGTCTAGAAGCTCTGTGACATTGGCCCATGGCGAAAGTCTCTTACCTTGGTTCCTTCTTATGAAAAAAAAAAAAAAGATAACCACTGAATTCATCAGTTTTCCAAATCTATCAAAAATTATGAGAAACAGGATGCTCATGATGTTAGATGTGTATATATTTCTATAATATAGTCATTAATCAAATAGCCATGTCAGCCACAAAATAGAATTTTTTATGGAATAATGAAAATGTTTGACTAGGAATCAGCATACTTGGGTTTGGATCTCAGTTCTGCCACTTGATAACTGTATTTCTCAAGAGGGATGTCACAGTTTGCTCAACTGTCAGTGGAGTAGGAATCCCACGATAAAGATTTTGTTGTGGGTAACAAATGAGCCAATGGATTTGAAAAGGCCACAGAAGTGGAAGGTATCTTTGTATGGTTGATCTCATGCTTTCAAGATGTCATAGCATGACACAGTTCTGCCACAGTATGGCTGTCCCATGAGTCACACACAGATCAAGACATCCAACCATGTGCAGTAATCACTTGAAGACCACATCGCTTCTCCCCCCAAATCAGCATTTTAAACAGTTTCTGCTCCATTTTTTGATGGCCGAGTAGTATTCCATAATATATATATATATATACACACATACCACTTCTTCTTTATCCCTTCATCTGTCAATGGACATCTGGGGACATCTGGGCTCTTCCCATAGTTTGGCTATTGTGGACTTTGCTGCTATAAACATTGGGGTGCATGTGCCCCTTCGAATCACTGTGTTTGTATCCTTTGGATAAATACATAGTAGTGCAATTGCTGGGTCAAAGGGTAGCTCTATTTTCAACTTTTTGAGGAGCCTCCATACTGTCTTCCAGAGTGGCTGCACCAGTTTGCACTCCCACTAACAGTGTAAGAGGGATCCCCTTCCTCTGCATCCTCTCCAACATCTGATGTTTCCTGACTTGTTAATTTTAGCCATTCTTAGTGGTATGAGGTGGTGGTATCTCATTGTGGTTTTGCCATTTGGATGTCTTCTTTGGAGAAATGTCTGTTCATGTCTTCTGCTCATTTCTTGACTGGATTTTTTTATTTTGGGGTGTTGAGTTTGGTAAGTTCTTTATGGATTTTAGATACTAGCCCTTTATCTGACAAGTCATTTGCAAATATCTTCTCCCATTCCATAAGTTGCCTTTTAGTTTTGTTGACTGTTTCCTTTGCTGTGCAGAAGCTTTTTATCTTGATGAAGTCCCAATGGTTCATTTTTGCTTTTATTTCTCTTGCCTCTGTAGACATGTCTAGCCAGAAGTTGCTGGGGCTGAGGTCAAAGAGATTGCTGCCTGTGTTCTCCTCTAGCATTTTGATGGATTCCTGTCTCACATTTAGGTCTTTCTTCCATTTTGAGTTTATTTTTGTATATGGTGTAAGAAAGTGGTCCAGATTCATTCTTCTGCATGTGGCTGTCCAATTTTCCCAGCACTATTTGTTGAAGAGACTTTTTTCCATTGGATATTCTTTCCTGCTTTGTCAAAGATTAGTAGACCATCGAGTTAAGGGTCCATTTCTGGGATCTCTGTTCTGTCCTGTTGACATATGTGTCTGTTTTTTGCCAGTACCGTACTGTCCTGATGATGACAGCTATGTAATACAGCCTGAGCATCTGACCTTTGATTTCAGCTCAGGTCATGATTTCAGTGTCCTGGGATCGAGCCCCAAGTCACCCTCAGCAGGGAGTCTGCTAGAGGATTCTCTCTCTCTCCCTCTGCCCCTCCCCCTGCTTGTGCTCGCTCTCCCTCTCCCCCTCTAGAATAAATAAATCGATCTTAAAAATATATATATTCTCTCTCTGCCCCTCTCCCCTTCCCTCTTTCTCTTCCCCCCACCAAAAAGAACCATAAAAATAAACAGCTTCTGCTCCACTGAACTATAGGTAAGTCCATGCTTAGAAGTAAAATCGTCACCCGCTAGGGCTGGTCTTCAGTAGGGGGGAGCACGGCGCTGAAGTGTGTCTTCTGGTGCCCTTTACACTTTTAAGTGCATGTTCTTTTTCGCAGATAGTCTGAACAACACTGACCTGTTTCCTGAACACTTCCCTGCTCTGGCTCCCGTGTCATTTCCTGCCTGACAAATGTTCTGGCAAAAAAGGAAATTCATAACCAGGCTTTTCTTTCCTGTGGCTTTCTGATTCCGAAGCGTTGTCGTGCATGAGAGCTTCAAGGCCGCAGAGTGGGCTGGGTTCTGGGAACATGACTTAACGGTGTTTGGGAGTCAGGTTTCCTCTGGCGGTATGACTCGTGGGCCATGCTCATCTTTCAAAACACCTTGTGTTGAGCCCTGTTGTGTCTGTCATGGAGGTGATGACCGACACCATGGTGCAGTGATGCCTTTGCACAGCTTGTGGCAGTGGTTCGTCTGTAACATGCTTGAGGATCCCCTGGGGGCCATGGTGGCCTGCAGATTCTGGTTCCCTAGCTCTGGGGTGGGGGGGGGGACACCTACATACAAGAGCACAGCTAACGGGATTCAAAGTGGAGGAACTGCTCAGACCATCCATCCAACCTCCTCCAGTTTTATGGATGAGGAATGCAAGCCATAGGGAGTTTCAGAGTCCGTGGCAACGTTCAGTGTAATGAACCAGCGTGGCAGTTATGTGCTGAGCCATGAATCAGACATGCACAGCACTGTGATTGGCAAATTAAATCTGATCTCATAGGCCTGGTGTGGGCAAAATGCCTAGAATGGTGACAGCGGATTCATAGCGGAGCTTCTTGGTTGGGGGAAAATTGCATCCCTTTTATAGATACTCCCAGTGCAGCTGTGGTGGTTGCTGGGAGTGGCGGGGGGGGGGGGGGGGGGGGGGCATCGCACAGAGTTGTAACCCTTCAGTTCTTTCAGATGCAGAAGCAAATATTTATTAAAAAGATATGAATTGTGAAAACAAATGGACAGGTCACCGTAGAGAAACATTTATATTATGATTTCTTCTTTACTTAAAAAAAGAGATAAGAATGGGTCATATGAGAATCCCCTGATAGACAAAGTTGAATGGAAATTTCTGTTTTGGGGAGAGGCTACAGATAGATACCTATTTTTCCAGCAGGAACCAGAAGAATCAGAAAATAGAAGAAAAAATAATCATAGCACCACAGTTTCGATCCTATAGAGAAAACCCAGCAAGCCTAGAGAACCTCAGTTTATGCCGGTCTCCAGATTAGACCTTTAATAGCTGTGTGTTTAGGGGAAGAGGCTGAGGTTGAGCCTCCCCACCCCAAACATATTTAAAAAGTGTAAGAGGTAGTTCAGTGTAAGAGGTAGTTCAGTGATTGTAACTGAAGCTTGTAAAAGAGAACTGATTTAATGTTTACAAACTATATTTTCTCGAAGCCTGAAATACGGCAGTTAAAACTTCAGAAGGAGTTTGGCTAGTGGATTAATAATTTAAAGAGGCATCTAGAATTCATCTGTTTCCCATTCAGCAATCCTTTTATGGGGTCAGTTCTCTCAAATTATCATAGAAGTGTATTGCTTCCACAAAAACAAAATATTTTAGTCATTTGAGGATGATATCACTATTGGGGGACTCTCTTGAAGCTGCTTTCTTCAAAATATGTAAGTTTTTATTGAAATTCCAGTTAACACACGGTGTGATATTAGCATCAGGTGTAGAATACGGTGATTCCACACTCCTTCATTCCCATCACCTCAAAATATTTTAAATATTTACTATGGTAACTATATGGTGAGGTGTTTTTTTCTCTCTCTTAACTAGTAAGTATGCTTAGTATAGGTCCTCAACACATTTTTTAAAAGGGCAAGGTGACAAGGTTTGCTGTATGTTTCATATTTGAAATTGAGTATCTGTTTTGTTTAAGCTGTAGGTTAAACAGGACCATCACCGAATTCAGTTAAATATTTCCACTTCTTTTTTTTTTTTAAGGTTTTATTTATTTATTTATTTGAGAGAGAGAGAAAGAGCATGAACAGGGATGGGGCAGAGGGAGAGGGAGCAGCAGACTCCCCGCTAAGCAGGGAGCCCAGCACAGGGCCCCAAGATCACAACCTGAGCCAAAGACAGATGCTTAACCAACTGAGCCACCCAGCGCCCAGATATTTCCACTTCTAACTACATATATGTATGCTGGGTATTATAGAAGAAAATAAATTTAACTCCCTAGATAGCTGCTGTAATTCTGGGCAATAACAAGTAGCTTTTAGAAAGGAAAAAAAAAAGAGAGTCTTAGGGGAGAAATGAACCTTGTGTCTTAGTTTAATACAGCAGCTGGCCAATTTAGATGCTTAAAAGCTTTGGAAATAACCAATATATGCCATCAAAGCATTGCAATAAAATATTAAATTAATTCAGATAGACAGGTAATCCATCAGGGGCACTAACGTACTAGACGTGTGGTTTCTATACGATGAGTCTTAACCACAGAATTCAAAGATAAAGCCCCACTCAGAGTGAGCACGGAAATAATCATATGTAGCTCTGTATTTTTGTGTTTTAATCACAGGCAGAATTGCCCAGTGCCAGTTGTGTTTGCCATTGGTAAAATCCTGAGCCCTTAATAATGTCAAGAGGTAGCTGGCTGCCTTCGACATTTTATGATCGCAGAATGGAATCCTACCCACACAAATGAGCATCTGTCATTTCACCTGCGTTTTGCCCCTTAAAAACCACACAGACTTCATTGTTCCAAATGAAATAACCAGAGGTGGTTGTTTCTAAGTCTCCTGCATTTAAAACTGAGTTTAAAACATGGATTTCTGCTATTTTGTACCCCCCCCCAAAAAAAAGCCTAAGAGCTTTTTACTCTGCCAAAAATGTAACATTTCTTGAATGTTTCATTCTCTCATTTTCTGAACATGACTATAATAAACCAGGAAAATTAACCACCATGGGGCTCAACATTTTAGTGGCCATTTGAAGGAAATTTTCTGCCAACAGTATAAGAGATAAAAGAGAAAAGCAGGCACCGCGATTTGCTGCAACCCAAAAATGTCCTGGATATTTTATGGAGTAAAGACGTAAGATTTTCCACTGTGACTGTTTCCTGCTCTGCCCTTTTTACTGCCATGGCTGAGATGGGTACAGGACTCCCTTCAGCTCTGGCGCCTGGAAAATGCCTGTTCAGAGGCGCAAAAGCAATAACCATTCCATAGGGCTGCTGGTGTTTGAGTCTGCTTGCAGCCCTATAAGTGGAAAACGTTCTAGAACAGTTAGGCTTATAATCACTCTGCAAATGAGCGATCCAGTGCTGAGACCAGGAGTGAGCCCTGCTCTGGCACTGTGGGGGTTACAGGCAGGGAGGTGGGCGTTCTGCAGCCCAGAGCTAGGACTTCAGCACTGAGGATCACTGGCCATGGGATCCTAATGGGATTTGGTCATCCCTCCCAGCCTCAGTGTCCTGTCCCATAAAAATAGTAATGCCCATAACCCTCATAAAGTTGTTAAGAAGAGAGTTATAGAGGAGAGGGCATTTGAGCTGGGCTTTCAAAAGTTCGTATAATTTAAATAAGCAGAGATGATTTTCCCGTGTAGCAGGAACAGAGAACAAAGGTGCCCTGATGGGAATGCCTAGTCCCATCTAGGGATAATCCAAGACAGAGCTGTGGGTCCAGTTCCAATTTGTGGGGTTTTCCCCATACCACCAAGCAATTCTCCAGCATCAGTTGGAGAATTCAATCCATTCAACCCAATTCCAACACTATCTACCTCGAGGTAGTGTAGATCCCACAAGAGTTATGGGCTCAGCCCTACAAGACTCCCCCGCCCCGCCCCCAACAGCCCGTTGAAAGTCCAGGTGTCACCTGTGCTTCTGATGACCAGCTATGAATCAGAAGTTACAGCCACCTCCTCCTCAGATTCTATTAATTAGCTACAACACAGGGAAACAGTTTACTTACTAGATTACTGGTTTATTATAAATGGATATAACCCAGCAATAGCCAAGTAGAAGAGACAGAAGACAAAGTCTATGGGAAAGGACTTGGAGCTTTCAGCACGTTCCACCCCCACATCAGAGCTCCCGGAACCCTGTCTGTCTTGGTTTCATTAATTAGACTGGATTGATTAAATCATTGGCCATTGACAATTGAGCTCCGTCTCCAGCCCCTCTCCCCTCCCAGAGGGTGGGACTGAAAGTTCTAACCCTCTGATCACATGGTTAGTTCCTCTGGTGACCAGCCCCCATCCTTTGGTGACCTACAGGCTTTTCAAAAGTCACTTCCTAACATAACGAGAGATACCTTTATTCCTCTCATCATCTATGAAATTCCAAGGGTTTTAGGAGCTCTGTGCCTACGAAGACCAAATACAGATTTCTTATTATAAATCACTGTATCACAGCTGTATACAGCAAAGAGCTTGAGCCTCAAAGCTGGAAAGATGAGGTGGGCCCTTGGGACAGCTCAGTCGATTAAGCGGCTGCCTTCAGCTCAGGTCGTGATCCTCAGGTCCTGGGATCAAGTCCCGCATCGGGCTCCTTGCTCAGCAGGGAGCCTGCTTCCCCCTCTGCCTGCTCTGCCTGCTGCTCCCCCTGCTCGTGCTCTCTCTCTCTCTGACAAATTAATAAATAAAATCTTTTTTAAAAAAGATGGGGTGGGCCCAGATCACAGAGGGCCTTAATATCTGGCAAAGTAGTGTTTGGGATTAATTCAGTAGGGAATGGGGAGTTACTGAAATGAGGCAGAGCCGTTCCTCAGTATCACAAAAAGATACGGGGAACAGAGGGACAAAAAGTAGAGCGGGAACAACAACAGGAGATTTCACAGTTATGAAAGCAGAAAGTAATGATGTTCAAGGGAGGAAGATAGTAGAAAGGGGGAGTGAGAAATGAATAAGAGAATCCAGAAATGGAATTTTAAAAGGAGTTGTCAGTAATAGAAGTATGGGACACAAAGAAATAGAGCCACAGATGGATATGAAGGTTTTAGACGTGTGGCTGGGATCAGAGCTCTGCCATGACTACAACAGGGGAGGCAGGAGGGAGAGCAAGGGGGCCTCGAGCTCAGTTTTGTACATATGGAGTTCATGGGAGATGTAAGCTCATAGACCCAGGAAACTTAGACATATATAGAACCTAGAGTGGGAGAAGTGAACACTGGGGAAATACATTTCTGATTCATCCTTAGAGTTTCAAGAGGGGATGGGATTTCCAAATGAAAAATTGAAGAAAGAGATGGATGGAGATACAAAAAGAAAATGTAGGGATGAAGAGATTAGAAAAAAGGTACAAGAGGAGTTGCTTGGAGAAGTCACAGGGAACCAGCTTGGTCCTGAGTATGCACAACAAAGAGAAACAGTTTCCAGATGGAGGGAGACGTTAAGTGACAGTAAATGCCGCAAAGATACCAACATGCCTCCAGGTGGGGCCGAGAGCAGATCGTGCTGGCAAAGGTTACTCCCTCTCAGACAAACGTGTGAGCGCCAATAATTATTCCAGAAGATCATCTCTTTAGTATTGTAAGTGCTCAACAGTCAGAAACATAAGATTTATATAAAAGAAATGCCCATTTAATTTATTAAAGCAGACATTGGCTAAGTTATTAGCCATTGCCCATGACTCTGTAAGACATGAAAAAGTTGGAATACATCTAGTGGGGCCCTTTCATCTGCATGGGAAAGGTCATTACAAGCATCAAATATTGAATTTTAGAATGGGACTGCAGCAAGTAGCTATGAATTATAACTCAAATTAGACTTCAGAAGGACTGATTGTCTTGGGATTTCATCATTTAAAATGATATCTCGCAATAAAACTGACTCCATAGAAAGATATTAATCTCCTGCTTTTAATGCTATTCTATCAAATTGTTTTAATTGACCTGCTGGAACAGAATTTTAATTTTTCAGGTAAAAATTTTTTTTCAATTTAAAAGAGAATGTGAAGGATGATAGGAAAATGTTACAAATCATATTTAAATGCTAATTTTATTTTCATTTTCTGCGGCAGTAATACTAACTAACCAGTGATTGGTTTGAAATATATAATACAGTAAACGCTTGACAGAGGTGTGATTGGGAGATGAGATATTCTGGTTAATATCATTTTTAATAGCAGACATGCTATTTATTCATGGGTGTCTAATTTTAAAAAATATATTCCACAGAAAAACCTGGTGAACTGTGGCAGCATAAGATGTGATCGCAAATCTTGTGATAACCCGGTATTTAAAGCAATGATTCCAATCAGTACAAGGTTATATTCCCAGCTCTCTTTTCCAGTAAGAAATGCATTACAATAATGAAATGTATGTTGTAGGAATTTTCACTAGTCTGCAAGAACTTAGAGATAAGTCAGTTATGTTCCATAAAGTTGGTTTTGTTTAGTCCGTTTTTTTAAAAAGGGGATAACTGAGGGGCACCTGGGTGGCTCAGTTGGCTAAGCATCTGCCTTCAGCTCAGGTCATGATTCCGGGGTCCTGGGATGGGGCCCCACACTGGGCTTCCTGCTTGGTGGGGAGCCTACTTCTCCCTCTCCTGCTCCCACTGCTTGTGATATCTCTCCCTCTCTCTCTCTCTCTCTCTCTCTCTCTCTTTCTGTCAAATAAATAATCTAAAAAAGGCGGGGTGGGGGGTAACTGATAGCATTTTTTGAAAAGAGAAACAGTAGCCGGGAGAGGTAGGAAATTTGGCTTGAGAGGGCATGACAGATGCTGGGAGGCAGGGAAGATTTGCCCACAGCAGAGCAGGCTGGAGCAGAGGTTACCGCTGGGAGGGCAAGGGGACTGCCTCTCTGTTGCCTCAGAACATAGATCATGCAGCACTAGGGGGCCTTTGGGAGAGGCAGATTTGTCCATGGCCCAACAATGAGAACTCAAGAACTGAGCAGGCTGCCACCCACTTACATTTCTCTTGTCCTAACACGTGTTCAAGGAAGGACGAGAGATTCACTAGATTACATCCTCCAGCTTGAATGGTCACTGTCCGTTGCACGCTGCCACCACGTCCCGGCAAACACCTCAGCAGAGCACACTGTCAATTCCTCTGTGATCACAGCATACCAGAGCCATGTCAGAGGAATAAAGGGAGATTTCGCGCTCGAGGTCTTTTCATCGTAGGGAGGAGTGGTACAGCCGTTCGGAGCCTCAGCCTAGGTGGGAGCCATTCGCCCTGGGCTCAGATCCTGCCTTGGACACTTGCTATGATTTTACGTAAGTGGCTCCACTGCCATGGGCCTCAGTGTTCACATCTGCCAGATGAGCCGACAGTGGTACCCAGCTCATGGCTCTCCATGAGATCGTGTGTGCAGAACAGTTCAAGTCGTGTCTGGTAGACAGGAAATGGCAGCCACTGCTCCAGTCGTACGTGCTGCTGTGACCCACCCTACATGTGGCTTTGTTCTGTTTAGATGAGCTGCTTCAGAAAGAGCAAAACTACTCGGATGATGTCTTGGCCAACATGATCAGTGAACCAAGAATCAGCTATGGAAACGATGCCCTCATGCCGTCTTTGACAGAAACGAAAACCACCGTGGAGCTTCTTCCTGTGAATGGGGAGTTCAGCCTAGACGATCTGCAGCCCTGGCATCCTTTCGGGGTCGACTCGGTGCCGGCCAATACAGAAAATGAAGGTAAGAGTTCCCGGAGAGAACAAGTACATTCCAGTGTGTACACACACACACACACACACACCCTTCTGATATTCTTGAGTGGTGACTTTTTATATGCCTTTGAAAAAAAAAATACTGTCTCACCAAGAGGTATTTTGTTGCTTCTGGAAAAAAAGAACAATATTCAGTGTGTGTTTATGAGGCGGTGGCCAGTCTGGCCCCGCTTCAAAGCAAACAGACAGGGGATGAAATTATGTAAATTTTCTCCCCATAGGGAGAAGTTTTCGTGAGGCCTACAGAAATGGAGATTTGAAAAGCACCAAAATAGTGTTCGCTGGTTGCTTATTCTAATGCATTAAATTCCAGATTGCATCGAATGTTAAAGGCAAAGATAAAGAACCGCCTACAAATAAAATGTAATTTTGCTGAAGATTTAAACAATTTTGTGTTTAGAAAGTTGAATTTAAGGCAGCTGCCAGAATTAAGAAGCATATCAATCTGCATGTTTTTTTCTTGTGATAGCTCAGAGTAGATTTTCTCTGTCAACAAATTTGCTCACTGGATGATGTACTTTCTTTCACAGAGATTTCTTAGCAGAAACTTCTAAATAATATCTCTTAATGAGAGAACATCTTTTAGTTCTCTTTATTCCATAAACATTTTTACATGTTCAGAAGTATAAAATTTCAGAAGCTACAGGAACACCTCGATTTCTGAACACTAATAGCATTTTTTGTAAGAACACCAGATTCTTACCTGGTTTTACCTGTGAGTGTCTTTGTTAAAGTAGCAAGTTTGGATAGTGGTAATAATTGTAACATGACTATTTATAGTAAGGATACCTCAAAATGCAATCAGTATATACCTCAGACTAAATTTAAACTCAGTATCAGACCTGAAGTGTACTACAGAAGTTTGTTTTTTTTTTTAAAAACCATTACAGAAAATCTTTCTATGGACAGTTTCCCTGTGAGTAATCACCCCAAATTTGTTTCATTAATTTGAAAAAGGGCACCTTATGGTAGTAATACCAGCTACGAACAGCAGTGTCATTTATAACATAAAAGTAATTAAGACTTTACCATTTATAAAAATAATTCTGACATAGAGGAAAAAATTTAAAGACTTCTAAAAATTGAAGAACTTCAGTTACGAAGGGTAACTTCCTTATTAAATTTATTAATAATTGAGTGCCTACTGTACCATTTTTTTAGTAGGTAGATACATTTTGGTCTTTTAAAATTCTCATCATTCAGTCACTAATGAGACTTCTTTGTGGAAAATGTCCAGTCTCATTTGTAAATTGAATGCACACTAGATTTCCTTTTTTCCTTTAGCACGTTGAGCTGTTTAATTCAGGAAAAAATAGGTCCCACATCTAAAGTCTGAAGAACTTCCTTTGGTAGAAAATTACAACCCTTAATGCCCTTTATACCAAATAATGTTAAATGTGTGTCATTTATGTCCAACTCTTACCTTTTTATGAACAAAAATTTAAATATTTAGATTAGATTGTTCTTTGTTAAAAAATTACCCCAGCCTTTGAGAATTTATTCATCTGCAGTGATTCTAAAATTATAATTTACAAAGAACTTCCTGTCACTTTCTCGTAATCGAAGACCTTTTCACATCTTTCAAATACGTAGTTTCTATAAATAAAATGTTCCCATTTAGTATTTTCCATTATTTGTTGATTTTGGAAAAGTAGGATAAAACCTATTTCGGAGCCTACCTGAATTTTTATGATCACACACACACACAAATAATAGAAACTAGAAATTGTAATTTATTTATGGTGAAGTTTATGGAAAGATTCAGAAAGCCAAAGTAAGCTACATTAGCAGAGTAAAAATTCGTTTACAGAAATTACTGTGTATGTTTGATGTAATACTTGGTATTTCTCTTAAATGTCGTGACTCCTTCACAAGTGTGTATTATACAGAGTTTTTGGAAGAACAACAACGAAGACCATCAGCCCTGTTTATGTTAGCTCTTCAAATTTAATGAATAGTGAAATGCAATGATCTTGGTGCCACATCGTACCATAAAGAATGGCAGAATATTCTAGAAGGTGCTGCATTTCCTGAATTTCAGCTTTTCTCTTTACTTTCTCACTCTATCAGATATTGAGAGCTTAACCGCTTAATATGAATACTGCATTTCCTTGGTATCTGTAATGAGGTAAATTTAACTTCGCATTTATCATATTAGTAGTATAAATAATACTGAGAGTTAAATAAATTGTCCTTTATGTGCTCCAAGCATTTCATCTTGACTTCATATGTTTATATGAATATATGTGGTCATATGCATGTAAGTGGTCTCCATTAAAAAGTAGATGCATTCTGGTAAACATTCTGTTTATATTAAAATTTTTAAGTAGTAGCCAAACTGACCCACTCTGTTTAGGGAAAAGAAATGCAAGGGTATTTGTTGTTCTTTTTAAGGAGAAACAGAGGGAGGAACTATTTTAGGAAAGTACCTTCCTAAAATCCAAACCTTGATTGATGCCACTGTCAACATATCCTCTGTTTTCCTGGTCTTCTACCCCTTGGCAAGCCTCCCAAATCAAGCAAGAAAGAAGTCTTGGTTCAAGTTAGGAGGCAAGCTGTGACTGTCCCCACAACACTTGCCAGATAACCCAAAGAAAGAAGGTTGGGTTAACTACTGGGTTTCTCCAAAGTGGTCAGTCTTTGGCAGGCTAAGAGCTATAGGTTTTGGAGATAGCCCAGAACAGCAGTGGACTTAAACACCTCCACTCAGGAGTAGACTCTGAGAGCGGCCTGTCGCCATCGGTCCTAGGAGACCGTCTATGCTCGTGCACACAGACAGACACCCCGGGCCCTTGGGTGTTGCCAACGTGCCCATTTGGGCACAATCCTTGATTGATGCCTCTGGATCCTTGACCAGGACACAGCTGCTCACATTGCCCGAGCTTCATCAGAACTGCCGATACTCTTGATAAATAAAGACCTGTCACTGATAAATAGAAAATCTTACATGAAAGTATTACGAGGCAAGAATATGGAGGATCTCAGAGTTTGAGTTCTGGTTCTCGCTGTTATCAGACCCAGCACTCCTTTTACAACATTTTGAAAAGCCTCCTTAACCGTGAATCATAAAATAAAATGGACTGACGGTGTTTCAGAGGAAAAAATCAATATAATGGATGTAATTTATAATAAGCGTTTCAACGCATAAGTATTCAGGCTTGACTGCTAATGGGAACAGTGGCATGATCAGCTGTTTGTTCCATATGGATGTGACAGATAACAAAAGCAGCCTGACACAAGGGCTGATTCCATGATTCAGGTTCTGTGGGCAACAGCGAACAAGTTCCTAGCATAGTGAAGAACTCTTGGGAAAGCTCTAACAAAAACCACCTTCCCTCGTTTTACCTGGTGATGAGCTCTTAGCGTATCCAGGTTACAGTAAGAGCTATGCAATAAATACTTCGTGTTTATATATTCAACTGAGTTACGCTCTAGACTCACATAGTTACAGAGAAATGAATGTCCAGCAGGAACTTAGGAAATCGTAGAGGATGCAGGGCTTTTCTTATTCATATGGGATTGCCCTCTGCAAGGCATCCGGCATCCTTGGTCCCCACCCCCTAGATGCCAGTAGTGTCCTCCCTTGCCCTGTAGTCATGGTGACAGCCAAGAGCACCTCCACATCCCCACCATCCTACAGAATAGTAGCTACCCCACACTCCTGAATGGTGTGGGTCCTCAGAGTTTGAATTCCAGCACTGCTGGGTGTGGTGGGCAAGTTAGAGAGCCTCTGTGGCTATTTCCTGGTCTGTAAAACAAAGGTGATAATAATTCCTAATTCAGAGATAAGGTATAAGCATTAAGTGAGATGGCAGGCAAAGTAGCTACAACACAGTAAATGTTGCTGTGTAGTACACAGTAACACAGTAGCTATAGTGTAGATTTTTCTTTCTTTCCTTTCCTTTATTTTCCTTCCTTCCTTCCTTCCTTCTTTCTTTCGTTTGCTCATTTGGTCTTTCTATAGAATCAGGGTCTTATTAGAGAGGTTTTACCAGCTGCTCCCAGGGAGAATCACCCTATGGTCCAAATGGTATATCCTTAAAAATTAATGACTATAACAAGCCATATAATGACACAGTCCTAAAAAGCTCCCCCTTTCTGCCCTCCCCATCTCCTCCCCTTATTCCCTCTCCCCAGGGCTTTGTTCCTTGTGAATGTCTCAGACACGTGCTGCTCACACACAGAGCCGTTGAAAACACCTGAAATTCTCAGAGCATTTCCTTTCATTGTTCATGCAGTCCTTATCATCATCGCTTCAGACCTTACCAACAATTCATTGCTTTTTCTTAAGAACAGTCAGTCGAGTCCAGAGAGAGGGTCAGACACCCAGACCTTCTTTTAATTTATATTGAAAGACTAAGCATATCCCAGTTTTCCAATATTTTAGGCTCTTTGACCAGCTGCAGTTTGCCTTGAGGGATTTTTCTGTGGTTTCTTCAGATCCACAAAACTTAACTGGCTAACATGAAGTGAAGCTGTTATTTATCAAACTGTCATTCTCATGGATCATGAAGTCATCTGGCTAAAGGCATCTGTCTTCTGCTTTGTCATGATTGCCTGAGCAGGCCAGCCACCGAGTGGCCCGCAGTCAGCTTCCTTGTGTAGAAAACATACATGAAACACTATCATATTCTCAAAGAGGCACAGCAGATCTTACAAGACTGTTATGTATGTAATTGCCAAGTGAAGCTGCCCTCTGGTATATTTCTGATTAGCCTAATAAAGAAGCAATGACCAAATCACTTTAAATGCTGAAATTGAGGGGCACCTGGGTAGCTCAGTCGGCTAAGTGTCCGACTCTTGATTTCAGTTCAGGTTGTGATCCCGGGGTTGTGAGATCGAGCCCCACGTCAGGCTCCACGCTCAGTGGGGAGTCTGCTTGAGATTCTCTCTCCCATTCCCTCTGCCCCTTCCCCTGCTCGCACGCACTCTCTAAAATAAATTTTTAAAATCTTTTTTAAAAATACATACATATATAGGTGCTGAAATTGAAAATAAATAATGTCATTTTCAGGCCTGTTTTCTGTCTGTATAAAACCGTTTTCCTGCTGATTCCTCCAGTCCCTTTGGCCTGGGGGCAGGCTGTGCTAGGCAGCATTCAGCTTAGAACTGGTCTGTTACAAGGAGCACCAGACCAAACTCAGAAGCCCCAGAATTGGAATCATTTTGTTTCTCTCCTCTCTTAGGGAAAGGTTTCAAAACGACTGAAGGTGTGGGAATAACACATTTCTGCATAAGTTTTATCCTAACTTATAAGATGACCTCTTTCTTATTTTTAATTTACTAAACAGCTACTATAAAATGTTTTGAATACTATATTGAAGTTACTTTCTGGTTCAACGAATAATAGTTCATTTGGAAAATCAGAAAGTATTTGTGTTGGACTGGGAAATAATGCACCACTTTGTCTTGTCGATGTGTGTGCATTTTTGGCCCCGAAGTCATAATTGTCTTTTTAAAAGATTGATTGATATCTGCTCACTGAACACAGGAGTTACTTATTTTTTGAATATTAATTCATACTGAATCAGCCTCAAACTGTTAAAGCAGGCTGGGTTTAAGTCAAAAAAACTATTAATTGTTTCACCTTCCTAAAAAACAGGCAAGGTTTTATTACTGTTTTCAGATAACACATGCACATGGGGAAGAAAAGGCAGAGAAGTTTCTAGAAACAATCTCCTCACCCAGGAATAACTAATGATAGCTTTTTGTGGTAATATCTTTCAGACTTTTTTTTTCCTGTCCATCTATTTGATGGCTTTTTCTATATTTCTTTAAGAATTGTGGAACAGTGCTTTATCATTTGAAAGGTTCTTGTGCGTATGTGTGCACATTTGAGCCCTGAAAAAACCCTGTTTGCTTATGACAAAACTAGCATTGGAAAAAATGTGGCTTGCCCAAGATCACAGAGTAAATCAGTGGTGGCATTACAGCGGACTCTGGGACCAACTAGCAGCTCTCTTCAGCCTGTATTTAAACCACAGATTAACTGCTGTTTCCCTCGTGAGTCAAATACAGTTCCTGACGATTTAGCTATTGACGATTAGGCTCCCCACTTCGAGTTCCTTGTTCGCTCCGTGAGTGTCCTTCGGCACGCTCTTCTCTTCAACTGAAGCACCCTTGGACCTCTCGTGGGGAAAGTCTCAAAAAACACAATAATCCCTCCGTTCACTCTGTTTTACGAGGAGTAATAACGTCCCTCACTACATACTGTTGCAGATGGGAAGAAAGGTGAAACACGAGAATCTGTGTCATTCGAATGTATTTGTGAGCTGCGGGAGGAAGGGCGTCTTGACCTGTCGTAGCCGTGAAGTACTAGAAATTAGTCATCCTCTCAGCAGGAGTCGTTAGGGAAGGTTTGCGGTTTCCTAGTACTGGAGCATTTCAGAAGCAGGCTTCAAGATCGTCTTGTTTCTCACTACAAGTAGATGAGGCTGTTTTATGTTTGACATGTGAAGAAGCAGCCTCAGACATGGTCATTCGCCCAAAGTTGCTTACGTTGTGATGTTGGGCTTAGAGGCCTCCACGCTCCTCTCCACCATGCCGCCACTCTGCACGATAAAGGCCCAAACCACGCTACTCTTTGGATCCATCCAAATGTCTTCGTATTCTCAGAAACCTGGTTTTTTGTTTGGGTGTTTTGTTTTGTTTTGTTTTTTTTCATGATTTGAAGTCTTGACTTCCTGCCGCTCTCTTCCTCCCTATTCTGCCAACATGTGACATTCAGGATGGATTGGGGTTGGTAACCCCACCTTGGAAGGCCAGGCTGTGTGCGTCAGTAAGCTGGGTGGTCTTCCTGAAACCGCTCGTCCAGAAGCCGTCCCATCGAGCACACCTTATCTTCCACAGACATTTTTGCTCACCTTTCCTTACCTTCTTACCTTGTATTTCCCAGGCCTTACCCCAAGGGGCTTTTCCCCTCCCGCGGCTTCATTTGCCCCTTATCCGTTTATTAATCCTTAAAGCTTTGTTTCTCTCCCTTGCCCGTTTCTTCAAAGACCAGTGTAAGTTCTACTGAATGTTTTCTGAGACTCAGAAGCACTTTGGAAATGCCGGCTAACGGTAAGCGATAGCGGGCACCACATGCCGCCTGCACGGTTTCCTTCGGGGCCGGCCCAGAATTCTCACAAAGGAAAAATTGTGGAAGCTGAGAAATATGAAAGGAATAGAGAGACTGGCTCTCCGGTTTACTTCTTTTACCCTCAAAATGGGAGCAAATTTTATTTGGTGCACTAAATGGCAGATTATGTGGTGAAACTTTCCTCTCCCGATAAATTCATACTTGCATTTCCCCTGGGGATTTAATGGAGTCCTTTTGCAGTGAATTAACTGTAAAATAAAATATGATCGGGCAGTTGTAAAAGGAGGTATCTTCAAGATTTTCCGCCAGGCTGGGTATGATGTATTTTATTTCTAATCAAAAGCCAAGAAACCGTCCCTAAACTCAAAGAGAGGTAAATCCACGCTCCCCAGCCCCTCTTCTTTGATGTTGCTGCATATCCTGGTGAGTGCTTTTACTAGAAAACCTAAGGAGTAGGGTTGGCCCATCAATAGCATCAAGCCCTTTGAAGTGGTCCCCCTCCCACTCCGATACTCAGGATTAACTCACTGTGGTTCTTTTCCAGCTGCTCCTTGTTTATAACTTATGTATTTCACGTGCTTTTCCCTGCTCTGTGTTCAGGAGCCACAACTCACATCTTGATTTGTCTTGTCTGCTTTCCGTGTATCTTGCTTCCTGTGCCCAGTTGAGCCTGTTGACGCCCGCCCTGCTGCCGACCGAGGACTGACCACCCGACCAGGTACAACCCGGCTCCCTTCTCCCTCTCGGCGTCTTGCGCTTGAGCTCCAGCACCCGCCGGCCCCGCTCTTCGCTCTGAGCCTCTCTCAACCGCAGATTTCGAGAGAGAGGATGTGGAATGACCATGGAAAGCAGACTTCTCAAAAATTCCCCTTGCTTTTCCGCACACTTTATTTTCCAATTTCCTATTGATCTGTTTTTCCTTCTGAGCTTTCCTTTCCAAACAATGAAAGAGCCCTTCCAATTTATGGGTTTTTTTTTTTTCTTTTTTAAGTGGAGAAGAGTATATAGACCTCTCTGTCCTCAAAAATGGAAAACCACGCAGGTGCACACTGTATCTGGTGACAGCATGGTTCCTGCTTTGAATATCTCATCCTTCCTTTCTTGTTTGGTATGCAGACGGGTCCTCTTCTGACTGAACTGGGCTCAAACTTCAGTCAGTTTCTCACATAGATGTGACTTCCTAAAAATGTCAGAATGGGACTACCTCGAGAGCCCAGAAATACTTACAGTTTCTCTTTTGTGGGCTGTATGGACTTATTCTCCATGAGGAACTAATATGACAGAAAGGATTTATGTGCATAGTTCTGTATACAAGTCTTTTATTTTTTGTACCCCTTAAAATTCCCATTAACATTGAAATAGACACTTTTTTTTTAACAGTTTCCCCAGCATTAAGAAGACATACACTTTCACCCTTCGTTCTGTATTTAGCCTATCTCTCAAACTGTTTTAAAAATCAATGTCACACCACAACAGAAGCACACACGAGCCTGGTTTTTGACTCTGTGCACAACTCTGCCCAACGAATAGTACCCATTGTTTTCCATGAATCAAAGACGGTAGTTACTAAGTTGACATGGCTGTGTATTCTAGAGAGATTTAACTCCACATGCATACCTTCCCGTGTTTATTTTCTTCCTTATCCTCATAATGACCCCATGCAATAGTCAAGGACCAAGGAGTTCACCTTGTTGGGAGAGGTCAACACATGGAGGTCCCTGGTTCGGGTACAGTCGGTGGCAGGCCAAGAACAGATCTGGCCCCTCGCACTGCCAGTGCCAGCTTGGGTCACTTCTGTCCCCAGCCACAGTCATGGATGAGAACTCCACATCTGCCTCGTGACCTCTTCCTGCCTCTGTGTGGTTGTTCACAGGGCGGCAGGGACAGTGGAGTGACCCATCTTGACAGCTGCTCTCATTGATTTTATGACTCTCTGCCTTTAGGGCTTTTCAGAGGAACTTAAATGAGAGTAAGTCAGACACACTTTGGGCTCTCCTAATGTCTTCCTTATTGCCATTGTCATGCAAGTGAATTTCAAGGAGCTGGCGGTTGACATCTACGTCCTGCTCAGCTCGTGGTGGGGCTCAAGGCTGAGGGTCACTTCCACTCTAACCAGCTGAGACCAGCTCAGGATGGCCGTTTGCCTTGGGCCTTTTTTTATGGCTATTTTATTTTTAAGGAAGAGATGGTTTTCGTGTACAAGAATAAAAAGTGAATTAGAAGCAACTCTTTCAACCAATTTTGTAAAGTTCCTCCATTGGGCTCTCTAGGCCAATGTGTTCTAACAGAAATATGGGGGTTGGGAGGGTTGACACCACCAAAGTCACCAAAGTTGATCCCCCCCCTTTTAAAAATCGAACACAAAAATAACTTTTCCATACATTTCTCCAAAACAATCCATTTTAAGGGAAGAGCTAGAAAGTAGTTAGAGGTGTTTTGTCATGGGAAGAAACCATCTGAAGTCTATTATAACAACAACAATGTTTCAGTAACAGCAATATTTCATTTTGGTGTTTCACAAAGATCGATGCATTTAAATGCTGTGGTGGGTGGGAAGAAATGAAAGGATAAGGCCCCTGTTCTCAGGAGCTTGAAATGTAATAGAAGGAACACACTTGCCGCATTTAAAAGAGGGGATGGAATTAGAAAGGTGGGGGAATACAGACCCACATAAGCTATAAGCCAGGGTGTCTGTGGTGTAAGCAGATGGGACACTCACCGAGGGCGTGTTAACCCAGGCACGCGCTGGAGGTCAGCTTCAGGAAAGCTTTCAAAAGATTTGAGTCTCATCCATTGGTAAAGGAGAGGGGAAGGATTCAAAGATGAGAGAGTGGCCTAGACTCAGCCTTCTTTCTTATACTTTGTAAGACTAGGGCTCCCCCAATAAAAGAAGGGCCATAGGTAAGAAAGAATGATCAGATCCAAAGTAAGGAATATTCTAGTTTACAAATAGCTCTATCTGCTGGGTAGGTAGTAAGACCTAGCTCGCTCTCTCCACGCTTACAGTCTGTCTCCCGAGCATTTGGAGCAATTCCCTGCTATGTTCGTAGCGTTAGTTTGGGTTCTCCAACATCCCACTTTAGGAGACGGCATGCTTGAGTTCAGTGTGCCAGATTATATCTTTAGGCTTTCCAAACTTAGGGAACCTTCCCAGGGTTGTCATAGCGTGTCATTCAGTTGATGGCATCGTTGTTGAATGATTGCTGTTGTCACTCTGACACAAATAAAGAAAGGTTTTGTGTATAATCCTGATGGAGGAAGATGACTTCTCTTTGTCTTTCATATCTGAAAAGCCAGAGCACTGTCACTTTTAGAATGTAGTGTCAGGTCAGGAAAGCATGTTATCAGTGGTGATTTCTGAGCATAGCGGCCATTACAGCTACTCCCCTGGCTTACTTCCAGGGAAAAATGGGCTCTGCATGTCAAGTTACACCATTTGACCAGAATAAAGAAGGAAAAGACATTAGCAAACTCTTCGCAAGGGGAGGAAAGCTATCCTTTCCACTATAATTTACTACCACCCTTCTCTAGTCCTCATAAAGGAGCCCAAGTCCTTGACTCCAAACCATGTGAAGGGTTTCATGAGGGGCATGCCTCCTTCCCCCCTCAAATAAACAACAATTCTGCTCACTTACCGTGACCTGGAGACCTGGAGTCACACCAGGGTTTAGAATGAGAAAACACGTCTGATGAGCCTATAAGCAAAGGTCCCTGCAGCATATTTAAATCTACACATCACATTTCATCACATGCAATGTGAGCTTATTTACCAATGATGTTTCCCTATGTGCAAGCTTATTTTTCTTCCCTTTTTTGGTGAGATTTGCTCAATGTATGGAAAGTCTTTTCAATAAGTGATTGTACATGCTATACAAAAATGAACTAGAAAGATCTCTTTCTGCTGGGAGTCTCACAGACCATTGAGCTGTATAATTAATTATCTGTTGTTCCAGCTTATTATGTGAATTTGAAATTTGGTTTGAGTACCAAAGTATTTTCACTCTCCTTTCAGAAATAATGTGGGCTTTTACATTTTTGAGTGGAGAGCTCCTATTTTTTTGAAGTCATTGTTGGTCCCACAATCTAAAAGAAAAGACTGTCAAAGAGACTTTTCTTAAGGTCTCAGAAATATAATTTTAACTGTTGCATTGCTAGATCCCGATGACAGCAAAAGGGCGAGCTGTAAAGAAATCACTGTGGTTATACCCCCATCTCAGATTTAAAAGGGCCTGTAGGAAGCTAAAAATACATAGCCAAGGAGAAATAGCAGAGCATCAGAATCAGAGCCCAATAAACATAGTGTCAGGAAGATTAGAGGTCAGAATGAGTTGAAAATGATGAGAAAATGAAAATAATTTCAAAGCAAGAAAATAAAAAAAAAAAATAGCCCCACAGCTCTTGGGACATGGTCAGGGGTTGAAGGACGGTCAGTGAGGGATGGTAAAAGATGAGAGAGAATGGAAAACCGTCCCACTTCATGTCTATATTAGAGAGAGTGATCTTCTGAAAGAAGGAAATTAAAGCCCAAGGTAAATCAGGATGAAAAAAGAAAGCACTAACTCCTTGTACTAGTTTTCTATTGCTAACGCAACAAATAATTCCATAACTTAGCGACTTAAAACAACAAGCATTTAGTTTCTTATAATTATGAGGATTTCAGGCACGATTAGCTGGGTGCTCCCAGCTCCAGGCCTCTCAGGAGGTTGCAATCAAGACACCCTCTAGAGCTGCGACTGTTGGAAGTTCTGTTCCCAAGATGGCTGACTCACATGGCCGTTGGCACGACACCACCATACCTCATCGTGGGAACCTTTTGTAGAGCGGCTTGGGTGTCCTCGTGACATGGCGGCTGGCTTTCCCACACCAATTGATCCGAGAAAGAGAACAGGGAAGCCGCAGTGCCTTTTTTGCCCTAGCCTCAGAACTCATCCACAATCACTTTCTCTATTGTCTGTTCGTTAGAAGCAAGGCACTCCATCCAGTCCACACTCAGGGGAAGGGAATTCAGTCCCACCTCTGGAAAGGAGGAGTATTAACAGTTTTGTGGCTATATTTTAAGTCTATGACACCTCTCTACCACATCCAGGTCCTTGTGACCCAGACAGATTGTAGGCTAGGAGAACTTGAGGATGAAATGGTAGAACTGCTCTCCATGATCTTTTTGGACCCCTGGAGGGCAGGGGAGCTGGGAAGATAGGGAGAAGAGACTAGTTCTGCCAGACGGACAGGAGGGAAGATAGGGTGACAGTCTACAGGCCAGGTGTAGATTGACGTTGATCTCGGCTCTGTTTCCGGATGAGTTATTAAGTGGAAGCTTTGTGAACGATTGGACAGGGAGTCAGGGATCTGTCACAACCAGCATGGGTGCCCGCGGTCTTGTCAAATGATCCTCCTTTTCTTTTTGTATGAGCTGTGCTGTTAGACTGGCACATGGTTTGTGGTGGACATTGTGCTTTTCAATTTCAGCAAGGTGTGTGACAGGTTTTACAGCACCTTGTGGACAAGACTGTAAGAGTGACAAGACAAAAAGCAAGAAATGAGGTCCCATGGGAGCTGAAAGACCTGATAACGTGTAGCCCGAGCAAGAGCCATCAGGAACACGATGTCTCCTCGAGAGTCTGGTCTGTTCAAGGCTGTAAGGCAGAAGGGAGGTTTTGGCTTGCTCTGCATTGAACAGGCTCCAAGCGTAGATGCCTTGGGGGAACTGATTTGGGCTTGATGTAAGGAAGACCGTCATTCTTGTAGGCAGAGCTGGCCGAAATGGAGGCAAACGGATAGATTTTTCTCCATTCACTCGGGAGCTGAGGGTTTGGCCCTGGGTGAGAATACCATAGAAGACAAGATTTTAAAAACTCTTTTAAAAGATTTTAAAAGAGGACATGATTTTCTCATCCTAAAATTGTAACTTTTGAGATTTAAATGCTACAACATGGGAACTGATATTTATATTTTGTTTCTTCATTTTTTTGTTTTAAAAATGGCTTTGCATTTTGTTTTGTAGCTTCAAATTGTTATTTGAAAAATGAAATTTATTATAACAATTAGTGTAAGAATCATGTATCATTATAGAGAAGGAAGAGTTAGTAAGTTATAAATTCTGTTAGTCCCACAGAAACATTTTCTAAAATTATGTACTGCAAGTCTTTATTCAGTGGACAAACCAATTATATTCTGTATCTATAACCAAATCACCTAACTAAGTAAATAATACGATTTTTACAATGCTTCACTGCATAGATACACGAACATAATTTATTTGTAACTGGAACAAAGCCCTAAAGCAGCAGTTTGATTCCACCAGGTAATTAATGCTGATTTTTGAAGACTTTTATTATTTTTTCCAAAAGAATGAGAACACATGGGAAAAGACATTGACTAGGCTAAACAATAAGCCCCTAGAACAAACCAGTATGTTCTGGGAACGCTTCCTTGCCAACCTCCCAACTAGCATTTAACTTCTGGTTTTCCCCATTAAAAAAAAAAAAATTATAATGTGTGTTTAAAGGCAGTGGAAGCTTTAACTTCGGATTTCTTTAATTTCTTTTTGTTTGAAATAGGTAGTGGTTAAGGGTTTAAATACAGGGTGTCCGTTTTCTTGAAGAAAGTCATTAGTCTGTTTCTTCTCACTCCAGCCCTAGAGAGAAGGTTCTGGTAGCCTTTGTGTCAGAGGGCTCGTGTTTACGCAGACACTGAACTGAGAGCCGTGCGTCATTTAGTAATGGTGTGATGCTTATGGGTTCATGCAGGCTCAGGCTTGACAAACATCAAGACGGAAGAGATCTCTGAGGTGAAGATGGACGCCGAGTTCCGACATGACTCAGGATACGAAGTTCATCATCAGAAATTGGTACGTAAGATAATTTCCCTCTTCCTGCCACTCTACTTGTCTCGCCAGATGACCTGTTCACGCTTGTTCACGCTGTGCCAGAAAGCCAGTGAAGGAAGAGATAAAGACAAGAATAAAGCACTTGCCTATAGGGTATCATGGACACATAAAGAAAAGAAAACGGGGATCTTTATATAGACGTTCTTTACATCTAGAAGGCAGCTAAGCTCACTCAGGGCTTGGAGTGGAATTAATGTATATTATAATATCTGCTCTAGTTCATTTCCGCTCTGTTTTCTAGGAAGACGGGCTTATAAGAGGTGGATTTGAGTGGGCATTTGTTAACTATCTCCCTGTGCCGCTCTCTCTCCCTCTGCCCTTCCTTCCCGACCCTTCCCCAGAGCCCACGTTTTCGGTTCTCCTGCAAGACTGGGTCTTTGGGTTTCTACCAGGGTGGGTGGAGGCAGGAGGTGAACAGGACTCCATGATGTTCCCAACAGTGTTGCTCATTGAAAGATTTGGGCAAGGAAGACAGCAGCTTCCTTTTTGGATAAAGTCTCCTCCCGCCCACTGTTGTTTCCCCCGAATGTTAGAATCAGAGTAAATCAAAGAGCGCCCATCTCCTTTCCAGGCAGCTCCCGTTGTTAAATAAAATCTTTTAGCAGAAGCTTCAGACAAATCAAATCCTGCATTATGTTGGGGTTTTTTTCATCTTTTCAGGAAGCATAGTAAGGGGGCTAAATTAACAAAGAAGACAATTTTATTGCACATTCAGTAGTCAACCAAAAAATGGTAATAAAATCCTCCTAGCAATAATAATAATTGAGAAGTATTCACTCTCAGGCACTTATGGTGCATGTGGGGGGACACATGCATGCTTTTTTTCAAGGAAGAGAATATCTTTCCAATTATTCATAAATTAAATCCAAGTAGTAAATTCCAGAAGAAATGCCTGTGAAGTACTGTGTATGCCTCTTTTCACTCTAAATAATTGGAGCAAATCCAAAACTGGCTTGTGATTCAGATTTGCATTTCAACTCCCATAATCTTTTTGTACAAGAACATTTCAGTTTTTTGAAGCATGGTTTTCGCTGGCAGGTTAATCCCATCTCAATTATGATGAAATCTGGGGCACTCTTGATCTGGCTGATGCTGAAGAAGTTAAAAAACTCGGGGGGAGGGGCGCCTGGGTAGCGCAGTCGTTAAAGCGTCTGCCTTCGGCTCAGGGCGTGATCCCGGCGTTCCGGGATCGAGTCCCACATCGGGCTCCTCCTCTGGGAGCCTGCTTCTTCCTCTCACTCGCCTGCTGTGTTCCCTCTCTCGCTGGCTGTCTCTCTGTTACATAAATAAATAAAATCTTAAAAAAAAAAAAAAAAAAAAAAACTCGGGGGGAGCCACTGAAGAGTTGGGGGCTGGTGGGGCACAGAGCTGAAGATTAATGTGCGGACTTGCATTTTCTGGAGCCCGTGTCATACAAGCCCATCTCCACAATTACGCGAAGTCCTGTAATGCGACAGTGACTAATGGTAGCAGCAGCAATTAGGAGAATCAGCTCCCTCTACTGAGCTAGTTGATAAGATAATGTACTATAATTAGTGCAATGAATATTACAAAATTACAGTATTTTCTTAAAGGCATAGGAAGATGTCCAGACTTGCATTTATTCCTGATTACCTCACATTTTTATCATTAGCTAATTAATGATTTGCTTTTTATAAATATGTTGAGCCAGCATATTTGTTGAGAAAGGGGAATAATTATGAACTGTTTCTCATTTTGCTGCAGATATACCCTGAGTAAGACTCTTAGAAATTGGCTCTATTTGCTGTATTTTATATTGTCTTTTCACTAGGATGTTCGTTGTCACTGTGGAAAATCGGTCCTCTTCCTGTGTTGAGATTAGACTGAGAGAATTCTTTAGGGAGCTGTTTTCATTCATTTCTATAATAAATGTGGTATATGTTAGTAGTAGTTGGGCCAGGTGGTCTTCTCCTTACGTAACAGGATTATAAAAGGTGCAGCATGCTTTTATAATTCCAGTTAGGTAGATGAAGTTGAGAAATAGTGACTTTTATCAACAACATGAAGGAATGCTGAGTGGCAGAGTTATCAGACTGAATAAATATCTCTGACAATGTTTTCCAAAATTTGTTTATGTTCAATTCAAACAAACAGCAAGAATAAAACAGCAGGTAGAGTTGGGTTTCTGGAGAAAACAGTAAGCAAGCAGGGAGTTCTGGGTGACCACTAAAATTCTTATCTCATTACCAACTACTTCTTCCCTTTGAAACAACTCTTTTAAGAATTATACTTCTCGAGGTTCAGTACTGTCCTATTGAATGGTCGTGGCGAAAAGTAGGTAACAAGTGTCTTTTTCTCCTTTGTCTCAGATGCTTTATTCCTATGTATTAGTGTCCCTCTAAGGAACTTAGGACATCTGTGGGTTTGAAAAGCACCTAAGGCGGACTGGTCATACATCAGGTCTCCCAGCCAACCTCTTTTCAAAATCACGATCCGTGCCTTTCTAGGTTTTGGTAGATTCCCCGCCCCACCTCTCACCAGATGTTCCACTGATCAGAGGGTTTCAGGTTTCTCTTGGCTACTCTTTTGCCTTTCTAGGGTCTTGGGGTGATGGGTGGAAAGTAGACTTCCCAGAACTGGGGAAAACACATGTTATACATCATTCTGTAAGACTACGGGTGTCATTGTTAGTAGGTAGAATGTGTGATTTTTTTTTTCCAAGTAGGCACCAAATAACAGAGTGACCACCAACTCAAACTTACAGCATAGGATAGACACTGAAACTCTTCACATGCCTTATCCAGTTGTATCCTGCAATTGATGTCCTTTTTCTTGGTTTGTTTTCAAGGTGTTCTTTGCAGAAGATGTGGGCTCAAACAAAGGTGCCATCATTGGACTCATGGTGGGCGGTGTTGTCATAGCGACAGTGATCGTCATCACCTTGGTAATGCTGAAGAAGAAGCAGTACACGTCCATTCATCACGGTGTGGTGGAGGTAGGTGAACATGGCTGCGTGTTGGCAAGCAGGAGTCAAAAAAAGACTACGCAGGAGATTTTGCTTGGCATTAAGCTAAGAATCATCTAAGTATCTCTTCTTTGAAAAAAAAATCTAGACTCCTACATGAAGCTCAAGTTTGGCAACTGTTTTCTTGTTTTGGTCTTCATTCATTCTGACTTAGAAATACTGTGATCAAGGCATTGGGTTGTACGCTGCTCCCTCGGCCTCTTAGAATTTGTATTGAAATGTCAAAATAATACTAATGATGATTCCTGGCTTCAAGATATGGTGATTACCCTCACACGTTGAAAAAGAAAAGAAAAAAACTACAACAAGTTAGAAATGAAAAGGAAGGTAGAAGTCTGCTTCAAAAAATCCTAAAGCTAGGGGCGCCTGGGTGGCACAGCGGTTAAGCGTCTGCCTTCGGCTCAGGGCGTGATCCCAGCGTTGTGGGATTGAGCCCCACATCAGGCTCTTCCGCTGGGAGCCTGCTTCTTCCTCTCCCACTCCCCCTGCTTGTGTTCCCTCTCTCGCTGGCTGTCTCTATCTCTGTCGAATGAATAAATAAATAAAATCTTTAAAAAAAAAAAAAACAAAAACAAAAAATCCTAAAGCTAAAGAAACCTAAACCCATTTATTCCCTAGTTTTTTGTTTGTTTTTTTACTTATAAGTAAAACCAGGTAGTAGCAATTGATGCTAATTTGCAGGAAAGAGTCTTACCTTTAAAGTTTCACAGAAAATCACATGATACCAAACAGCTGAGCAGAACCTGCAAGGCTGGTCCAGACGTTCAACCTGTTACCCTACACTTCTGCCGGAAATATCTTCATTTCCGGGGATTCGTGCGGTCACACTGGAGGTGGGGAGAAGATTCACCAAGTGACGGTCACAATTACTGCACGATGATGCTTCAAGATTTTGTCCCACGGGCCAACACGTGACTAACATGAGTGTGTACAGCACGGAGGTCATGGGTTACCCCAACAAGACAGAGTAGCTACAAGATTGAAATAGGACTTCTGAAACCTGTGATACAAAATACTGAAATATAAAATTTACAGATAAGTTCTTAAGCATTTATTTTTTTTAAGATTTTATTGTTAAATATGTCTGGACCCAGCATGGGGCTCAAACTCACAATCCCAAGATCAAGAGTCACATGTTCCACTGACTGAGCCAGCCAGGTGCATTTAAAATGCAGTTCTGGTGTTGGGCCATGGCGGGGGAATCCTCATAGTATATGCAATTTTCTAGAAAACTATTATAGAAAGTGAATTAATACATCTTGAGAGAGATTAGAATTTTTAGAGCTGAAAGAGATCTCAGTGATCAAATTGATCTTTTTATTTTGTAGATGAGAAAACAGACCCAGACAGAAGTGCTCACCTACTGTCAAACTAAGTAGGGCCAAGGTGCAAATAATTGTCACATATCCTATCCATTGTTTCTTCCACCAAAGAGAAGTCCAGATATTTTCAGTGAATCAAACTTCTCCCTAACCCCAAAGAAATGTGCTCCCCACCATTCTCGAGCAGAGAAGGGCAGGAAAAGGTTAAATAAGTTAAACGTATGGCCGAGCCAGAAACCTCACTGAAACAAACTGAGGGTTGCTGGGGGGCGGGGGGGGCTATGTAATGGGTGATGGGCATTAAGGAGGGCACGGGATGTAATGAGCACTGGGTGTTATGTAAGACTGATGAATCACACACCCCTACCTCTGAAACCAATAACCCATTATATGTTAATTAATTGAATATTTTTTTAAAAAAAGCTCACTTGTTTAAAAAAAAAAGCCCCTTTTCATTTCTTTAATATATTGTATGGGAGTTTTTTTGTTTTTAATTGAAGTAGAATGGACATACGATGTTCTGTTAGATTCACGTGTACAACAACGTGACTTGACGACTCTCTATGCCACAGTGCTCAGCACTGTAAGTGCAGTCGCCGTCTGTCACCAGTATGTTTTAAGGGCCTCGGGCTGACAAATCTACCCAAGAAACATCTTCCTTTTTATTGGGTCAAGTGCCTGTTTGGGGTGCGAGAGTCCAGAGAGCCCGTATTCCTTCGCTAGAGCTGCCATTGCAACGTCCCCAGCTGGGTGGCTTGAACAACAGAAGTGTATTTCCTCACAGTTCTGGAAGCTACAAGTCTGAGATCAGTGTGTCGGCGGGTTTGGTTTGTCCAGTATTGTTGGCTTAGGGTCTGTCCCAATGACCTCATTGAACCGTAATTAAACTTTAAAGACCCTGTCTCCAAATACAGCCCTATTGGGAGGCACTGGGGGTTAGGACCTCAACATATGAATTTGGGAAGACACAGTTCAGCCATAACAGAGCCCAGGGATGCTGGGCAGACAAGCAAGGTCTCTCTGGAGGACTTTCTGCCATGCTTGTGAGACTCACCAGCTACTTACTTAAAAGGTGCCACCCCAGACCCAAGGAAGCAGTTTCCAAAGGGGCTTAGAATCACTGCAGTCATTTTTGAGAATTATTGACCTCTTTCCTTTCAGTCACCGGTGTGAAGTGTAGAAAATAGTATCTCTTGTCTACAAGAGAACTAGCTACCTTTGTATTTTTTTAAGATTTTATTTATTGATTTTAGAGAGCATGAGTGGGGGGAAGGGCAGAAGGAGGGAGAGGGACAAGCAGACTCTGTGGTGAGCACGGAGCTGGAGGTGAGGCTTGATCTTAAGACCCTAAGACCCTGACCTGAGCTGAAACCAAGAGTCCGAGACTTAACCTGCTGAGCCATCCAGGCGCCCTGAGAACTTGTTGCCTTTTAAGCCTCGTTACAGCGCCTAGGTTAAAAGTTTCTTGTGGTTAGTCACCAAGAAGAGTCTCCTTGGGTTTGGGATGTCAGAGAGTGAGTTGACACTTTAACACAGATTCCGAAAAAATAAATAAATAAATTCATTTTGAAGCCAGGAGGCATCCTTGCAGGAGCAGAGCTGTAGGGAGGACAGCTATTCAGCTCTTGATACCCACTCCGCTCACTACTTGAGGGCATCTAGAAACCTCTCCAGAGTGAGTGCCCTCCTCGTATTGCGTTTCTTTTCCTTATTTCTTCTCCCCTCCTCCTCCTTGAAAGTGCAGGTGTTGTCGAGAGCCTGGAAACCACCCCCTTCTCCCTCTCCAGGACTTCCTTTCTCTCCTTTCCGGAAACATCGCTGCGTGCGGTCCTGTGTTGAGCCGCGGACGGCAGCGCCGGACGAGAACTTCATCCGAGGTGCCGTCCGCCGTCCCTGCCCTCGGGAAGGTTGTGGTCTAGCTGGGGTGGTTGAACGTGGACTCGAGGAGCTGCAGCCCACGGAGGCACCGAGGTGGTCTCACCTGGCGCAGGTGATTTCGGGTGCCATGGGGTTTCAGAGCACCCTGTCTCCGAGAGCAGAGCGGCGTCTACCCCGAATGGACGCGATCGTCCGACGGACGTTCTCTGCCCATCGGCAGGCTCTCACACTCAGGTCCCCAGAAATAAGCTTATTCCCAGCTCTGGCTAACCTGCTCCATTAGTGAGTAACCCTGCCTCACGGAGACCACGCAAATGAGCGTTTCCAGTTGGACTGGCCTGCGTCTGTCAGGACAGAATACCGTCCTGCTTCACACCCTCAGTGCGTGAAGACACGATGAAAGCCTCGGTGTCCGGGACCTCCCTTCTCAGAGCGGAAGGGTCCTGCAGGAGAGGGCAGAGACATGGCGATGAAATCAAGCCTAATATTTTTATTCATAGAGCTATTACCAGTTGGACGTTAGCAGTTGCCAGTTTGTTTTTAAAAGTAAGCAGTAAACAGTGATGTAATGGTTTGCTTAGCCATAAGGCCAGAGGTTCATGCCGTAAGCCATTAGCCGGCCACGCTCCCCAAGGAGATGACTGTATTTTGTTGATGTGTCAGGCAGTGATATGACGGCCCTTTGTTCCCATGTCCCCCAGGTCCCCACCGTCTCTGGTGGCTGAGGGTCCCAGTGCCAGCTGACTGATCCCAGTTGCTCCTGCTTTAACAAGCTCCTACACTGTCCACTGACCCCAGATGGCACTCTTCTACGCGGAAGTGGATGGACACTGGATATTCCAAAATGCATGTTGTCACTCTTTCCACCACTCCTCCTAAATGGAGACTTCACCTTTAACAAAGGGGTTGGAGGGGAGCGGACAGAGGTTTAAGGGTACAAACTGGCAGCAAATAGTCAATGAGGCCTGGAGATCTAATGCCCAGTATAATGCGTATAGACCCCAATACTGTATTGTAATCATCAAACTAGCTAAGAAGCTAGAACTTAATTATTCCAAACACTAATAAGAAAGGATAAGAACAGATAATTGTCTGACCTGATAGAGGTGCTAATTATCACTACAGTGACAAGCATATTACAATGTATAAATGTACCAAGTTAACAGGTTGTACATCCTAATTTACATAACGTTAATGCCAAATATATCTCCGTAACAAAAATTAGGGGGGGTGGCACAAATTCTCTCTATTATAGGGTATAAAAATATTTTCCACTCACGCGTCTAATAACTGGACCATCGGAAATCTCCAGTCCTTCACACACACCCCTAGCCATCTGGTTAATGATCTAAATAAAAAGAGAGTTGCTAGTTAGCTTTTTATGGAGTTACAGCATATGACTTTCCCTGATGAATGTGCCATCATACTGATAACATGATAAAAGCATGTCCTGGGGGGTCCTTTCTTCCTGGCGAGAAGCTGACCCACCAGGATGGACGTACCTAGCCACCACTGACATGGGTACTGTGGAGCAGTTGGGCGGAACGGTCAGGTTAAATGGGAAGCAGAGGCACAGGAAAGTGTGGCTGAACCCAGAATCTCTTGTGGCTGGAAGCACACAGCAGGAAGAGATACTGGAAGGTTCAAGAAAAGCATCAGGGATCAATGATGATGAAGGCATAGCAAAGGAATCCGTTGCCTGCCTGAACAATCACTTAACGTAGGCAGCAAACATAAGTGAACCAGTTAGAAGGAGATGGAATTACACTTAAGAAAATGAACATGGACACGACTGAACACAAAACCCAACACTGGGGGGGGGGGCAGTTAGAGGTGGGGTAAATGACTAGCTTGAAAACCTGGTTAGTTTGCTTTGTTTTCCTTCCCGTTGCACAAGCTCCTTGGATAGTCTTACCCTCCGTTGTGATTATGTATTAAGTCACTGTGGTTTATCTTCTTTCCTTTTCCGCCCAGATGACCTGAAATGGAATATCTTAGGGGTCAGGACTCTGGTTCAGCCTAGCTCAGTGTCGTGCATGAAAGGGACACCTAGTAACACACATCTTGCTGGGTATTCTACATAATAAAATTAAAATGTGGAGTTGACTGGCTTACCACACCCACACTAGAGACCATATGATACGGAGGAACTAGAAACTAAGGAGACCCAGATAGAATTTCATCTCTGCCGTCCTGACAGTTGAGCTGTAAATTCCTGTGGATGTAGTGAAGGGCTAAAGGTTGAAGCCAAGCCCGAGTGCAGTACAGAGGGGCCCGGGGTCTCCCATGAAGATACAGCGCCCAGTACCTAGAGCAGATGAAGACAGGACCAGTTATTGATGCGTCGAATCCAGCAATTCAGGAGGGGGGCGTGTGCACAGGTGTGTGCATGTGGGTTTCCATCTCAGCAAGTGGTAGGTGTTCCTGCCTGGTGGGCAGATGGGGAGTCTGTCCCCAACTTCTTTGTTCCCTCATTCCTTCCAGAATAGGCATCACTGGCTCCAGCTTCCCTTAATACTGGGGTGTTTATGCCAGGGCCCTGCCTGCACCGTACTGGCCTGGCCCTCGCATGGCGCCCACACCAGGGCAGCCGCTTAGCCTTGAAGGACCTATCGCTGAGCCCCGCCAGGGAGGAAGCCTGCCCCTTTACCTGATGCTCTTCCTGTCGTGGTAGGTTTATCCATGGATGTGAGTACTCAGTGTTTCACCTTGAGCTTTCAAGGGGCTCGGGATAAAGAGATACAACCCAAGCTCCGTGGCACCATTTTGTAAAAATGATCCCCCCTCCCGAAGCTCCCGAGCCCTCTGAGGCCTGCGGGCTCAGCCTCCCCACTGCAGGACTGGCGAGGCTTGACTGCCCTCCTGGCAGCAGAAGATAATGAGGATTAGCAGGTGGAAAAGGGCCAAGAAGGCAGGAAAGTCGGACGCCCGCATTCCACCCCGGCCTCTGCCTCCCATTTCTGGCAGGGCTGTTTTACGCGTTTGGCTTTGGCCTTTGAAGAAGAGATAAACGATGAAGTTGCCAGGTGTTCCCCTGACCTTGACGAATGCAGATGACCGTGGACAGCCAGCGCGAGGGTTGACGTGTTTCTGGAGGACGGACAAGCAGGATATTTTAACGGTCACGCAGCACTTTTTCTATACTCGGAAACACGGCAGCTTTGCGCTGGATCTTGCACTATTTGAAATACCAGTTAAAAGGTGGCACAGAAACAAAAAGATGCCCGGGTTCCTGTGGCTGTTTCCTGGCGCGCGCACTCGGAGAGTGGGTGGAATCTCTCGTTATCGGTGCTCCTCGTCCACGACGGCGTTGGAACTGATGAGTCCGCGGCTAATGACACCATTGCCAATTAAAAAGCACAGAGACCTCATTTGTTGACAACACAGCGGGTCGGAGGAAGAAGAGGGAAAGGAAAAACATCTGTGGTGATGCCCCCAAGGACGGTGGCGCGGAGCGGGCATTTGCGCAGTGTCCTCCGGGGGGGGACGTGGCGGGAGCTTGTTGGAGGCTCTGTTCTCGGGGGAGACGCCCCGGCCTGTCCTTGGAGCAGCATGAGGTCTTGGCGCCGAACGCAGGCATCTCTGACCAGGCCGCGGAACGGGAACGTCGTGTGGCTGGGGCCCGAGAAGCGTGCACGTCGTGGGCGGCCTGGGCGCTGCACTGCTTCCCATCCCGGCTGCCCGGGCTTGGCGAGAAGGGGGTACTGCAGCCCCTGCTCCCGAGGCGGAATAACGAAACTCCGCTTTCACTCATTCAGCAGAGTTCAGTACCTCTCTCTGCTGTGCGGCGTGAGTGGTACAGCAAATATACTCCGTACGTGAACAGCCACTCCCCACGTGACAGGGCCAGCACACGTTGCCGGCCGTGCAGAGAGCAAATACCCTTCCCAGCTCTGTCCTCACAGCGACCCGGGGCGGGGTGGGGGGGACGGCCAGGTTTCCAGCTGCTGGCCTGATCCCAGACCTAGAGCACAGCAACACAGAGGAGCTGTTTGTAAATCTTTAGCTGGACATACTTCTGTAGTCTTAGTAGTCAGTTAAAAAAAAATTATAGATATATAGTCTAAAACAGTATATTCTTTGACTATTTTTCCTTTTTTCCTTGCCACATGGCCCCTTTGATACATGTAGATCATCATTTTAATTAAAAGATTCTCAGACCTCTTGTCATATTAAATTTAGTGAAAGCAGGGACAAATTAAAATGAGTGTGGAAAGATAATCAGCAGTCTGGATTTATTTAAGCGTCTGCCAATATACTTTGCTGACTCTCCATGATGCTCTTGGATTTTTTTTTTCCAGCTTACCACCACACTTTCAAGTAAAACAGTTTTCCATTGTGGCCTTTTGGTCCCTTAGCGAGCCAACAGGGAAGAAAAAAAATATTTATTGAGCTGCATGCATCCAGTTACTGTTAAGCTGGGGGAGCAACCAAGGAGCGCTTTGCGAGAAGAGCAAGCTCGGCAAGGTTTTAGGCGCCACCTGGTGGTCAGATGGAGCATCTGCGTAACTGGTGGGCGCAGGTGTCCTGCTCGGAGGTGTCACTGGGAAGGAAGGAAGCGCACCGTGCTCCTTATCCTTTACGGTTCAACGTGTGCACTCGTAAAAGATCGATTTTTTTAAACTCATTTTTTCTCGCCCTTGCATTTCAGGTTGACGCTGCTGTGACTCCAGAGGAGCGCCACCTCTCCAAGATGCAGCAGAATGGCTATGAAAATCCCACTTACAAGTTCTTCGAGCAGATGCAGAACTAGACCCCCACCACAGCAGCCTCTGAAGTCGGACAGCAAAACCATTGCTTCACTACCCATCGGTGTTCATTTATAGAATAATGTGGAAGAAACAAGCCCTCCTGTTTTATTATTTACTCATTATCGCCTTTCGACAGCTGTGCTGTAACACACGTAGATGCCTGAACTTGAATTAATATACAAATCAGCAATGTATTCTCTCTCTTTACATTTTGGTCTCTACATTATTAATGGTTTTGTGTACTGTAAAGAACTTAACTGTATCAAACTAGTGCATGAATAGATTCTCTCCTGATTATTTATCACGTAGCCCCTTAGCCAGTTGTATATTATTCTTGTGGTTTGTGACCCAATTAAGTCCTACTTGAAATATGCTTTAAGAATCGATGGGGGATGCTTCGTGTGAACGTGGGAGTGTAGCTGCTTCTCTTGCCTAAAGTCTTCTTTTCCTGATCACTATGCATTTTAAAGTTAAGCATTTCTAAGTATTCCAAATGATCTAGAGAATTTTTTCCATGATTGCATTTTACTGTACAGATTGCTGCTTCTGCTAGATTTGTGATATAGGAATTATGAGGATACACATTTATTTCTTTGTGCCTGTTTTATGTGCACACATTAGGCATTGAGAATTGAAACTTTTTTGTCCATGTATCTTTGGATCTTTGATAAAGAAAAGAATCCCTGTTCATTGTAAGCACTTTTACGGGAGGGGGGGTGGGGGGAGGGGGTGCTCTGCTGGTCTCAAATTACCAGGAATTCTCCCAAAAAATTTTCCGCAGGATGATTGTACAGAATCATTGCTTATGACCATGATAGCTTTCTACACTGTATTACATAAATAAATTAAATAAAATCACCCTGGGCAAGAGTTTTCTTTAAAGGGTAACTGGAGACATTAAACATTTGGAGTGGGGAAGGAGAGGCAGATTCAGTTTCTTTTAACCAGTCTAAAACATTTTATTTATGACAGTGAAAGAAAGTGAAAGGGGAAGGCCTGCCTGGACCAACCCTTTAAGATTTGTCTTCAATTTGTATAAAACGGTGTTTTCATGTAAATAAATACATTCTTGGAGGAGCGCCATTGTGCTGGTGTGAATGATTCCGTGGTAACCACCTGCTGAGCACGTAGTCCCCCGAAGAATAGTGAGAAATCTTCTAACGTAATCCAGCCCTGCACACCCACCCCTCAGTATCTTAACTGCAAGTCCGAGTAGGAAATCAGGGCCAACGTGCATCTATCTTCCGGTGCTAGTAAAATACTTCATTAACCTAATTCCGTTTAATTTGGTCCAGAGTATTTTGCGGCCGTATCTCAGTCGTCACGTTTGTTCCTGTCCTTGTCTGTTCGGACTGCCGTCACAAAATACCACAGACCGGGCAGCTTATAAACGACAGAAATTTCCTTTTCCCGGTCCATGGTCACGGTGCCAGCCTGGTCATATGAGGCCCTTCCCGGTCGCAGATTTCACACCGTATAAGGGCACTGACCCCATCTGAAGGATCCTCGTGGCCTGAGTCACCTCCGAAAGGCCCCCCCACCTCCTCATACCATCACCTTGGGCATGACAATTTCAACACAAGAATTGTGAGGGGACATGACATTCAGACAGACCATCGCCGTCTCAAGAGATGAAGAGAAAACTTCGGGGGGAGTTCCAAGCGAAGACGAGCGGGTAGCTCTCTCTGAAGCAGATTTTCTGAACTGTGGCACAACTGTTACTCTGGAGTGAACCATTCCTTGTTCAGGGATGCTGCCCTGAGTGTGGAAGGACGTCTAGCAGCATTTCTGGCCTCTACTCTCGAGATGCCAGGAGCACTCCCAGCTGTGATCATCAAAAATGTCTCCAGACATGGCCACATGACCCTTGGGGGGGGGTTGCTAAATTGCCCCCCCATGGGAACCATGGCTCTCTAGCTATTTTAAAACAGTGTCTATGTGCATGATTTTTAATTGGGAGAAGTCTATCCAGTCGCTCTCCTGGAGTTGTAGGAACACAGGGACCTGGGGGTTTTGCTGTATTGCGCCTGGAATCAGGTGAACACGCACACCGGCCTTCCCATTTTAGCTTTAGATTCCACCTTTTAAACTAAACCACTGAGCACAGAAAATGCATCCAGGTTGTTGCATCACACACTACGCTTGATGAACAGACTCCATTAAAACTCGTCGGAGTGTGTTCTGCTTTCACGAGAACAAAACTGCCCTCTCCCTTCTGCTAAGGGAGCTTAGACATGACTATTATATGAAGATGTGTAAGGTGCCAGTTTGGGGGGCGCCTGGGTAGCGCAGTGGTTAAGCATCTGCCTTCGGCTCAGGGCATGATCTCAGCGTTCTGGGTTTGAGCCCCACATCAGGCTCCTCCACTAAGAGCCTGCTTCTTTCCCACTCCCCCTGCTTGTGTTCCCTCTCTTGCTGGCTGTCTCTCTCTGTCAAATAAATAAATAAAATCTTAAAAAAAAAAAAAAAAGGTGCCGGTTTGGGTAAAAGCTGGGGTTCTGTTTTGCTAGCCAGAAGGTAGCCAACGGGGGAAAGTTAGTCCTAGTAGGACACACATTGCTCACGACACTGGTGAATTGAAACTGAACTTGCTCAAAAGTATATTATGTGACTCCCAGGCAGGCTTCAATCCCAGTAATGGCAAGTTGGAACTTTAATCATTTCAGAGCTAATGAGAAAAAATTTAAAACCTATATAAATAGATTTTATGGATACATGGGTAGAATATATGAAAAGAAATGATAACACTTCCTCCTCTTGGTTTTCAAACGGAGATACATTGAAAGGATTCTCTAGATGGCCTGGGGATTAATCAATCAGCAATTTGTCCAGCCCAGAGATCAATGAGATCTGGGGGGAGTTTGGCGTAGTCAACCTGATGGGTGACAAATGGCATCTCAACATAGTTTTCATTTGCATTTCTCTTACTATGAATAAAGTTCGATAGTCTTTGATCTTTTCAAGGGCCATTTGTATTTCTGAATTTTCTATTTCTGTCTTTCGTTTTGGGCTTGAAATCTATTTTGCCATCAGGATTGCAAACCTTGCTGCCTTACTGTTTCCATTTGCCCGATAAATCTTTGCCCTCCCCCTTTATTTGTAGCTTTTTCAATTGCTGTGTTTAAAGTGCGTGACTTGCATGCAGCACGGAGTTGGGGTTTTGCTCTATGAGCTCATTTGGAAGTCTTTTTGACTTAAGAGGCAAGCTAGGCCCGCTCAGTTTTATGACATGACTGCTATGTTTGCTCTCAGTTCTGTCATCTGCTGTAATTACTGACTGTATTATATTTACTATGTCTCTGGAAGGAGGGCTCCTGGCGAACGCGTACGTGCGTGCGTGCGTGCATACATGCGTGTGTGCGTGTTTATGGTTTATAGGAAGCTTCGTACTTTCATTCTAGTGGTTACATTTTTACTAATGATTTCTGTAGTCTCTCTCTTTTTTCTCAACTTTTACGAGGTGTCTTTACCAAATGATCTGCTTTGACCCCTTCCTACCACCTACACCACACTGAATGGTCTTACCCTGCTTTTCCCCTTTTCTCTCCCTTCTCCCATTTCTTCAGTTGTATTTGTTCTATTTATTCAGACATAAATGTTTATATATTTTTCTTCAACCCCTGGTCCCACCCGATTTTAGTCTCAACTCTGTAAGTGCAATATGTGAAACGCTCTCCAACGGTCTTTTATCCCCAGACATCTTTTGGTTGGATGAAACTCACCCTCCAGTTAGAAACTGTTAGACTTCCTCAGCAAGAGCACGTGTGGGGTGCGCCTGGCAGGGTCAGTAGGAGGAGTATGGGACTGTTGATCTCAGGGTCGTGAGTTCGAGCCCATGTCGGGTATAGAGATTACCAAAAAAAAATTTTTTTTAAGTTAAAAAAAAAATTAAAGAGCACGTGTGGACAGTATTCCTTAAGTTCTAACACATTCAAAACTGATTTTCTATGACCTTGAACCTTGAAGGGCAGCTTCTTTTTCCTTGTCTAGAAAATGCTGCACCACCGTTTCCTTGCTTCATATGTTCTTGTTGAGAAAGCCGAAGCCAATCTACCTCTCTTTCCTTTGTTAAGTGTTTTCATTTTTTGCCTAGAGGCTCTGAGAATTTTTTTTCTTTTTCTTTAAAGTCTAATAATTCCAAGTTGATTATTCATGCAGCTTTCCTAGGTAACCCCCCGGGGCCCTTTCAATGTGTCGATTCGGTTCTTTATTTCTGGAACTTTTTCTTGGATTACGGTCTTAAATACTCTGTTCCGTTATTTTATTTTCTTCTTCGGAGACACCAAAAGTACACGCTTTGTCCTCCTTTTGCTGGTTTCCATTTCAACCTCATTCTGATCCTTTTTTTTTAATTTATTTTCTCATTTTCATTCTCTTGGTTGTTTTCCTTCTCCTACTCAGTTCCCTTTATTAAGTTTTTATTTGAACCCATTCTCCTGTGGGCACCTCGTAGCCTGCTCTTTATTACTGATACAGTCCTGTGATTGTCTCCTCTGTCTTTCCTAAATTCAATCAGCTCTTGTCGCATTTCTTCCTGATTTCTTCTTGATTTCTCTACTTAGCTTTTGTATTTCTGATTCAGGGCATTTTCCGCATCCCCAGATGCACGTTGGAGACTATTCAATTCAGTGTTGTGTTGCAGTTTTTGTCAACTTTATGGTTGTTTTGTGGGGGAGACTTCCCCGGCACAGGAGCTTTTAGTCACAACTTCTGACTTTCCAGTCGTTCTCTCTAGAAACGGTCTGCTATTTTCTGTTTGTATTCCTGTCGTGGGCAGGTGCCTGGTTAAAAGCATCTTCTTCTGTCTGTTCTGCTCTCTTCTGTGTTCTGTTCTTTCATAGGCGGCACTGGGACGGCAGGACCAAGTGTGTCTTTTTCCTGTTCTCTGTAGGATTCTTCATTTTTGCTCATTTCCTTCTTTCCCTTCACTGCCTGCCTCCCAGGAACACCCCCTCTTCTCCATAGCTTGCACTCTCCCACAGAACCTTGGGCTTCTCCAAGTCACCCCCTCCGGTCCCGCCCACTTGCAGACCCCTCTCTGTAGCCAGGGATATATGCTACCATGTCCCCCTGTGTGTTCATTATTTTTGAACATATTCTTTCATTTTCTTTTTTGAGGGTGGTTTTATCTCCCCCCCCCCCAAAGTCCCTGGCTCCTCTCAGGTCTTTCCTCAGGGTTTTCAGACTTCTTCCCCCCGTTGCTGCACCCACCCATTGGTTTGTGGTGGGGGCCGCAGGCCAGCAGGGGGCATACTGTTGGAATTTGTTTTGATTTGTTTGTTTCCTCTACTTACAGATAATTTGAAGGTTGCAGTTTCTCTTCCTCTTAGAAATGCTGAAGAGGGAGCTTGAACCACCATGACGGGGAAGTCCACACTAGTATGTTTGAAATCTCCCCCAGGTGATTCCTATGTATAATAACAGGTGGAGAACCACTTGTTCTGTCACGAGGTGCTTTGTTGTGGGGTTTTTTTAAAGATTTTATTTATTTATTTGAGAGAGAGATAGACATAGCATGAGCATGAACAGGGGGAAGGCAGAGGGAGAGGGAGAAGCACACTCCCCACTGAGCAGGGAGCCAGATCATGACCTGAGCTGAAGGCAGACACTTAACCAACTGAGCCACCCAGGCGCCCCTCACAATGTTCTTTTAATTTATTTTACATATATCGCCTCAAAAATCCTTTGGTCTCCTGGCCATAACTGTCTGGTTTTCTTTCTAGCTGAGTCCTCCATGGAGTGCTGGTCTCCAGAGCTGTGTTTCTCAAAAGCTCTACCTCCTGTATCAGAATGACCTGGAAGCCTTGCCAAAAGAAAAAAAAAGGCAATTTCCTGCATCCCATCTTGGATCTACTTAGATAATCTCTGGAGACCCAGGACTCCTCATTTTGAATAAGCACATTCTCCGTGATTATATAAGCCACGGAAGGTCATAAGAATTGTGGCTTTAGATGTTGGTGGCCCCCAAGGCTCTGCCCTCAAGTTTCTCTTCTATACACTGTCCCTAAGTTACCTCAGCCACATGGAAAATATTCCTTATAACTCATGTGCAAAGCTTTAACTTAGATCTTTTCCCTGAGTTTCAGGCCCAGATTCCTATTTTTGTTTTAATAATATACATTGTGAATACAAATGCTATGCATGTTAATCGTAGATAATACAGAAAATAGGAAGGAAAAGGATTCACCCATAATCCCCCCTCATCCAGACAGAAGTATTGCTAATACTTTTGATACATACTTTCAGTATTTTGAAGTCACATGGATTTACCTCACTTGCCATTTTTTCATATCCTGGAACCTATTTCCTGCTTTTCCACTTGCTTTAATATGTGCATATTCTCATGTCACCTAAAAATTTCTTAACTATTTTTAAAGACCAAATAAGGATATTTAATCTACTTTCTTGGGACATTTTTTACTATTACAATGTTTAAGCCAATATCTTTGACCACAAATCAATGTGTTCTTTGGTTTTTGCTTTTTAATAAAAGATAATTTAACATCTGCTTCAAGAATGCACACGAGTCAGACTTGGCCTCAGTCTCCTGATTTGTAAAATAAGATAATAGTTCTTCATACTGTGGTCATGAGGATTAAATCTGTTAATATATATGACGTGTTCAGAACATTGTCTGACATGGAGTAAATGGTATGTAAGTGTTAGCTACACGGGGGAGTGTCTGAGAAGTAGAAGGGTATTTTTAATTTTTATCTCATTATCCATAATATCAAATTGATTTTCAAAAAAGTACATCCCACCCTCATCAGCAGTGTATGTGAGTGTCGTTTCAAAGTACAACAGACTGAGGGGGACTTGGATAATGTTGCATATTGCCAAGTTGAAATGAAAAAAGAGAGACTAATTTTGGCCTCACTGTACGTTCCATTTTCCTATGAGGCTGGTTGTTCAGAGATAATTCTTTTGTAGAAGATTCTTGAAAGGTCCCTGAGACCATTCTCTTCTCTTCCTTCTTCTCTATGTACAGATAGAAGGGCCCTACAGTGATGTGATTTTCAGAGCACAAATCACTATGCAATTCCCAGAGCACAAATCACTATGTAAAAAAAAATATATATGTATATATATACATATACATATACATATATATATATATATATATATATTAAGATTTTATTCATTTATCTGACAGAGAGAGAAAGAGTGCATCCACAAGCTGGGGGAGTGGCAGAGGGAGAGGGAGAAGTAGACTGGGCAGGGAGCCCAACACAACTCGGGGCTCAATCCCAGGACCCTGGGACCATGACCTGAGCCAAAATCAGATGCCTCAGCAACTGAGCCCCCCCAGGAGCCCCTGGTTATACATATTTACATGTGGAATATATTTGCAGATCAAATCAAAATATGAAGATCCTTTGGGACTATTAAAGCAACAAAAGCTGTCTTCTACCACTTCTGACAATCGACACGCCCTGAGGCTAACCCGCAGGCAATGGCTCATTTCTAACATTGCTCTCTGTTTGAAAAGGTTTTAGAGTGATTTCCAGAGTAAATCATTTTAATTGTCAGTAAGTTGTCTTGGATAATGAAGTATTCTTGGATAGCCTGTTGGGCACACCTGAGAGCATACTACAATTTTTAACTGCCCTCAATTTAGCTTTTCTTAAGCTAAACTCTGTTTCTCCAAACTCGGGATCCTTCTTAGGGACCTCAAAGTTTCCTTCTTCGGTTTGTGAGGTGGCCACAGCTGCTTCATCTTGGTTCATTCATTCACGTCACACTGTCATTGAATGTCTGCTGTATACACCCAGGCAGTGCCAGGGACGGGGCATGCAATGGTTAAAAAACAAACACGTGGTTCCACTCTCAAGACCTTACAAGTCTCCAAGGTACCATGACGACCCAAAGAGTGATTGCACACTAACAATTTTTATTTTGCCACAAGTCTGTGATTTGAATAGGGCTCAATGGACAAGGCTCGTGTCCATGCAGTATGAACTGGGACAGCTGGACTAAAGCCTGGAGGATCTGTTTCCAAGATGGCGCACGCACATAGCTGGCAAGTTGGTGTGGGCTGTCAGCTTGGGAGTTTGGCCAGAAGCCTCAGTTCCTCTCCACGTGTACCTCTTTACGTGGCCTGGACCTTCTCATAGCATGGTGGCAGAGTTCCAAGGGTGAATGTCCCAAAAAAGAGGGCAGAAACTATATTTTTATGCCCTTTTATGCCCTGGTCTCAGAATTTCCATGACATCACCTCTGTTATACCCAATTCATGGAGGGAGTCACAAGACCTGCCTCAGATCAAAGACAGGGCACATAGACGTTATCTCTTGATGAAAACCATGTCAGAAAATTGTGGACATGTTTAAAAACCACTACATTAAAATATATATATATATACATACACTCCTCACTAGAATAAGTCGCGATGCCAGCCATTCCTCTTTCTTGATCTGCCTAGCATAATGAACTGGTAATGAAAGACTGCTCGGGGCACATGAGGGTGTAGCTCAATCCCCTTGGGTAGGACAATTTATTTTTATATTTTCCATTCTAGACCTGTCCCCTGAACTTCAGATTCCCTGTCACCTGCTGATCTCTTCATTTGAATATTTAACAGACATCTCATACTTAATGTGTTCAACATCAAACTCCAGATGTCTTGCTCCTCCTATTGCCCTTCTTTTCTCATGAAATGACAACTCTGCTCTCCTAGTTGCTTAGGCCAGAAACAACATCCCGCTGCCTATCTATTCGCCTTGTCCCTTATCTCCTTTATGTCTTTGACTGAATGTCATCGTTCTGATGATATTGTCCCTGACCAATCTGGTTAAAACTGAACTCCCTTCCTGACCCCAGCATTTCCTACACCCCTGCCTCCCATCATTTTTCTCCTTGGCACCCTCTTACTTTTATTTGCTTACTACCCTCCTTTCGTGACAATATAAATTCCATAAAGGCAAGATTTTGTTTCTGTCTTGTTGACTACGAATCCTTAGTGCCTAGAACAGTGCCTCACACATGACGATTGCTCAGTGAGTACTTGTTTGAAAAAGTGCATAAATTTGGGTCGTCACACTTTGACAACTAGCACAGAGAAAGGATTGAGGAGGGTGTAAAATGGGAGGAAGGGGAATGACTTACCCAAGTGTCATATAAACACTGGAGAGAACCAACAGAGCTGTATATCTTGTTTTGCTTTCTCGAGATCCACTCACAGACTGAAAAGTTTTAAATATGTAGGCTGGGGCTTCGTTTACATCAGTTTCCTTTGGTAGTTTTCTCCATGTGGGTGTGGAAGAATGGCCTGGCAGGGGAAATAGACTTCTGATCAGTTTACGTGGCAAAAATCAACCTCTAAATTGCCTGCATCGTTTTTATTCATCCTTCCAAACCAGAGGGTTTTATCTATGGCCAGCAACCCTTTCACATCGAGGGACAGAGCTCCAACAATAAGAAAAGGAAAGCGATCATTTGATGAAAATTACACCTATTACTGAAGAATTGTACTTCAGCTTAGAAATTATGATAAAAGCTTTGGCAAATTGCACCAGGAAATACAGATACTTAATAGGACAGAGAAAAATGACAAACTCAGAGAAATAAACACCTCAGAAGCGTTCAACCGAAGGCATGTACAGTATAGAATCTCCAATGAGCTTCAGGAATTGAGGAAGAAAATCGTCTGCGAGGAAATGTGCCTAAGAGAGATGAGTTTCTGGAAGCTACACCTTACCAATTTCAGTGTATATCTATAATCACATGTCTGGTCTCTCTTGGCTCATTTTAAATTTTGGTTACTCGTGAAAGCTCTGCATATATGGAAGAAGATTCTTCTTCAAACCAAAAGAGGATCCCAAATGAACAGTGGGGAGGGGCAGAGGGAGAAGGAGAAGCAGATCCCTGCTGAGCAGGAAGCCTGAAGCAGGGCTCCCTCCCAGGACCCTTGAGATCATGACCTGAGCGGAAGGTAGACACTTAACCTTAACCCACTGAACCACTCAGGGTCCCCAAGATTTCGTATCTTTATCTCCAACAGAATAGGAGTGTATTACACTTGATTTTATGACTGTTGTTAAAAAATAAATGAAGTAGTCCTCAGGTCCCCAAGCTACCTCTCATTCTAGTTATCAAAATTTTGCTCAAATGTTTGAGATCAAAGACATATTAAAGGTGAAGGGGCATTAAGATTATTTAGATAGGCCCCTTATTTTACTGAGGAGTAAACTAAGCCCAGTGTTGTGTGGTGACTTACCCACAGCTCTGGTGGGTAGGAGCAGGACCCTAGTCTGTTCCTCTTACTTCCTGCTCTCCCTGAGACCTGTTTTTTGGGTTGTTGTTGTTGTTGTTTTCCCCTTAAGACTCCATATTAGGGCTTGTAATGCCCTCTCTTAAAACAAAGTCTTGGCTCCCCCAAACCTCTATCTTGTTTCCCAAACATCCTTCCCAGCTGTTGCTTCCCCACCCCCCCCCCCCCCCCCCCCCAGTGAATTCAGGGAATTTTCCCAACAGCATTTAGGGCAATCTCACCAGGAGAGATGACCCATGTGGGAGAGAGTGTCAAAAAGTATCACTTGGTCTTCCTTCCAGGTTTCCCACATGGGATACGGTATGCGCCATTTTCCACAATGGCAAATGTTGGACTGCCAAGACCAAATTCAGCTTAAATGCCACAGCCAGGTTGTATAAATGCATTATGTATTGTTTTCAAATTATGTTAGAAAAAGACTAACTTCAAGGTGCTAATAAGGTAAAATAGAAAGTCACCTCTCTAATAGGCCACACAGATACAGGATTCGATGATCACCCTACAATACCTTCATGTTCCGAAAGTCCCCACCCCACCACCAACAGTGTTCACTTTGTAACTATGATTTTGTTGGGTCAAGGGAATGCGTGATGTCTCCAGTTTTCATGGTGGTGAATAGTAGAGCATGAGATTGGTGAAGGGACCAAGGAAGCCAGGTTAGGACAGAAAATTTACCAGAAAAAAATATAAAAAGTTCTCTGGTGCTAATGATTTTATTCTATAGCAGGCAAAACCTCAGGAGCAAATAGGTGAGGAGGAAAATACAAACTGGTGGGGTTCCTCTCCTTTTCTTTCCATTAGAAGGTTAAAGGGAGAATTGTGATCTCTTAGTTCAAACAAAGGCGCAGGTGCACCGTGGGTTCCGGTGCTGGGGGCAGGACCCCTCGTCGGTCCCCGCCCTTCTCGGGTTTGCCTCTTGGCTGTCGAGACCAGCAGGGGGCGCTTCTCAGCGGTTACCGAGCGGGAGGCAGGCAAAACCCAGCGCCAGGCTGCCCACCCCAGCTGCCGGATAATCATCTCCACGGCAGCAAGGGCTTCTGTAGAGAAGAAACAATTAGAATTTTCTCACTCAAAGGACAGCTGGAGGGAAATTTCTCTTTTTCCTGTCCTAGATAGTAGGCAGAATCCGAACGTCGGGAAACTTTGAGGAAAAGAGAAAAAGGAAAAAAAAAAAGACAAAAAAGTAGCAGAACACAGATGTTTTACTTAAAGAGAGGAGAAAGCACAATAGCCAGATAGAAAGGAACCCTTAGACTGAATGTCCAAAAACGGTTCCGTCTATTATGATGCAAACGGCTTTGACACCCGCAGTCTCATTGTATCTACGTTTTACTAAACTGATTGCAAAGCCAGCCCCGTGTTGTCTGAGCATTCTTTTTTTTATTGTTTATGCTAATGGGTTTTGTGGATAGTGGATTAGTTGCATTTTAATGCCCAGAGGCGAAAAGATGAAAATATTCCGATGATGGTAACGGATGAAAAAGCACCCTGGCTGCTTGTGTTTTCAGACACAGAACTACGGGACGTTCTGTTTTAATGTATGTTGCCGTTGCTGGTTTCACCATCCTGACAACCACCACAGAGACTTTTCCCAAACAATCCCATGTCTCCTCCCTCTTATTTTGCCCTATACCATCTCCAGATTTTTCCTTAAAATTTCCTAAAGTTACAGATAAGTCTGGCAAATGTATACGGCTCACTACTCATAAATCTGTTCGATTTTCAAATGTAAAAATGGATGAACTTAAGAGAAAGAAAATAATTTAAAAAAAATGTTGATGAAAGGTGGCGAAGTTTTGAGGGGGATGGAGTGAAGGTTCTGGGCTTGTAGACCAGCCAAGGTTTTGAGAGTATTTACTCTGGCTGCCCAGCGGGGGAGTCTCTCTATCTGAGCCTGATAAAATACTGGCTCTTACCCACCACCAGCATAATTTTTCCTGTCTTGAAGCTTGGCAGGCACAAATGGCCTCGTTAGATCCTGTCTTTTCTTTCAGAAAGCAACACGAGTGACGTTCCAAAACTTAATGCAATGATTATCTGTTCTCAACTACCAGTGTGGAGCCCTGTTAGATTAAATTCAGATGGGCCAGAGGCACATGGTGCCCCTTCCAGACACAACCCAGTGATTTCTAATCATTTCACTGGCAGCAAGGCTCCAATGGATATTTAAACAACCCAGACAACAGACCGCAAAGGGCTTCTTCCCCCCTGCTTTTTTTTTTGAGTGAGGAGGGAGTAATATGGTAAGGTAAGTAGAGAGATCTTAAAGATGCCACAAACGACTCTTGCAAATAAATCTTTTCCAATCTGAATAGCAAATTGATCCTTGAACTTTTCACGTGTGGCTTTTTCCTTCATCTCTTCAATCAAGCACATAAAAAATGGCTGGATCACTGCGTTGTACACCTGAAAGGAATATAGCGTGTGTCAAGTATATTTCAAAAAAGAAAAGAAAAGGAAAACAAGACACTTCCTGGCAACAAACTTCTGTAAGTAAGATAGGTCAACGTGAAACTTCTAATGGATTTTTCTTGAACTTTCCAATGAAGACTATCCCAGGAGGGATTTGTCTATTGTTGTGGAGAACACAAAGCCACTCTTGGGTTTGCTCTTGATTTGGGAAACAGCAGGGAGGGATGATGCCGACCCCCAAACCCGCAGCTCCCTGTGTCGCACACATTCCCAGGACACACACGCGCACAGCAAAACCAGGCCGGGGAAGCACACCCGTGAGCTAGAAATGTGACCCTTCAAAGGAACCTTCTTGGTTTTTAAAAACTGTTATAAAGAAATATTTGTATTTCCCCTGGGCCTTCAGTTTGAAATAGTCACTATATCGAAGCATTATGAAAATCACTAAAACCGGAGGCTAGAATTTGGAATCACCTTGAAATAAATGTCTAGGCTGAGCATTATTATCTCCAAGATACATATTTAGTTTATTGTTATAAAGGAATGGTATTAACTGAAAAGGAGATGGACCTTTTATGAACTAGGTAGTATGCACGGGCATGAAGTGGAGATTTGGGTCATTACTACAATCCCCTGATAAGAATATTCTGCAAGTTCTTAGTACAGAAGCAGTAAGTCACTGTTCTGAATCCAGGGCTAAAATATTGACATTTGGCATTGCAGAGCCCAGTGCTATTAAGAAAGAAGAATCCAGCTTAAAAAGCACAGGGCTGGAGAATGAATCTATTCCCCGGGGCTACCTGTTATGAATGGATCCCGTTCCAGAATGTAGTTTTACCTTTCCCGGAGTGGAGAAGTAGAGATCCAATGAGATGGGAAAGGAAAGTATAGCAATGGTACCATCAGCCAAGACACGTTATTTTAAACTTGAAACAGTCCTATAGTCATGATTTTGATAACTGTGCAATGATTACATGTAAGATGTCAACATTAGGGGAAGCTGGGTGAAGGGTATATGGAGTGCTCTGTACTATTTTTGAGGCTTTTTGTAAGTCTAAAATTATTTCAAAGTAAAAGGTTAAAACAGTATTATGTGGTACAAGGCTATGAAGAGAAGTTAGCAGAGTATAAAAGCCCAGGGTCTATGTGACTGTCTCTTTTTTGGATGATTATCAAGTTAATCCTTGTGGCCATTGCCATGACTTACAAAAAGTTAAATACTTTCATGCGGACTCAATAGCCCTTGATAATGAAAACCTCAGGGTGTTCCAATTTGAATCAATTTAAATTGAAATGACACAAAACATAAACTAAGGTAGAACCAGTTCGTGGAGAACCATGAAATTCACCAGATACCCCAGAGACTGTGAAAGACAAATATTTTGTTAGCATGTAGGGGGAAATAAATTTTGCCCCAAATGGAAGGAATGGATATCTTTGGGTCCCTATACTTTTCAAATGGTCTTTGTAATTTGCTTCTGACCAGTTCACTTACTTCTAACCACCCCCTATTTCCCCTTCAGTACACTGATTCTGAACTTTTGTTAGTGGTCACCATCTCTACGACACGGCAATAATGGTAAACAATTTGCATGGAGTACTTTAACAGTTACTTTTTAATTTTCTGTCCTATTACTCTTTTATCATCTATACAATTATATCCTTTACCATTTGATTTTTAAAATAATAAAATCAAGAATTGTATTTGTTAAGAAAATGAATACATTTTAAAATTTTCTTATATAGACATACTATGTCCCATGGCATTCCCAATCTTCTAATTATTAAAAGTACATGTTGGGGCACGTGGGTGGGGCAGTCGGGTAAGTGTCTGATTCTTGGTTTTCACTCAGTCATGATCTCAGGGTCATGAGACTGAGCCCCTTGTCAGGCTCCATGTTGAGCCCAGAGTCTGTTTAAGACTCTCTCTCTCTCCCTATCCCTCTGTTCCTCCTCTCACTTGTGCTCGTGCTCTTTCTATAAAATAAATAAATCTTAAAAAAAAAAAATACATGTTCTACTGCCCAGAATTGTGGCACCAAAAGTCACCTGGGGATAAGAAAAGAGGTGAGTGCAGAAGATAGAGAAAAAAAGAAAAATGTCCATGAACCCTTGAACAGCAAAAGGATCATTACATTGCTGTTGAAACATACATAGGAAGCAAATGAGTTAAGGGCATAAATGAATGAAATTTCAAAAGGTTTGCCACCAGGAGGCATCCTGAAGGCACCTGGAAGAGGAAGGGCAGACTGAACCCCTTGGTCTTGTCCAGACTTGCAAACAATTGACAGACAAGCATTTAATTACAAGATAAAGCAAAAACCACAGATCTTATGGGACAACATGAGCCAATGGATGAAATTAAAAGTGGAGAAACTGCCTCTCAGCCAAATATTTGCAAAATTAGGGTTTTTAGCCCCTTGAATATTCTGCTTAATTAACGTTAATCAGATTTGGATTACCAGTTTAAAAAAAAAGGTCAACAACATTTAGTTTTTATTGAGTAATATTTAGTCTTTGTGTAGCTATTTAATAGAACATTGAGACCTTACAATGCTTTTGTGTGATTCATTTTTTCATGTCACAAATATTTACTGCATACTCACCGTGTTCCAGGTACTGAGGATAGAGCAGTTAACAAAATAGACACAATTCGTGCCCTTGTGGAGATTATATTCTAGTGTCAGTACGGTAAATGTCACCTATCACACAGATGTTCAGAGAGGTGGCTCTTTATTGTTTTTAGTTCATGGACCACTGAGAATGTGTTGGAACTGTGGGTCTTCTCCCTGTAATTAATAGAAAAATTTAGGAACATATACATATAACTTGGTCTACGTCTATACCAAGTCAATATCAGCTGTGACTATTGTTGCCACATGACTTCATAGCTTCTGCTCTGGTTTTTGAGCCCTAACCTATAATTCATAGATTTATTTAAACAAAAAAAATAATAAAATTGGTCTATATTAGCTAATTCCAGATTATTTTAATTTTAAAAAATGTTTTTAAAGATTTATCTATTTATTTTAGAGACAGAGACAGAGAGAGAGCAAGGGGTGGTGGGGCAGAGGGAGAGGAGAATCCTTGAGCGGACTCCCGCTGAGCGCAGGGCCTAATGCAGGGCTTAATCCCAGGACCCCGAGATCATGACCTGAGCAGAAACCAAGAGTTGGACACCTAACCGAATGAGCTACCCAAGAGCTCTGTAATTCCAGATTATTTTAAAGAACCACTAAGCTTTCTTCTGGAATGATAATGTTTATATATGATATTTGACAGAAACCCCCTGGCCTTTGTTTCCTTTCAGCCGTATAGTTGATCATTGGGCATATCCTGTTGATTGTCCGTGCCTTGGGTTAAATTGTTAAATTATTAAACTGGGCGGGGGGGGGGAGGTGCCTGGGAGGCTTAGTCAATTAAGCGTCTGTCTTTGTCTCAAGTCATGATCCCAAGGTCCTGGAATCGAGCTGCTCATCGGGCTCCCTGCTCAGCGGAGAGCCTGCTTCTCCCTCTGCCTCTGCTGTTCACCCTGCTTGTGCTCGCTCGCTCTGTCAAATAAATAGGTAAATTAAAAAAATTATTAAACTGGGTTAAATTCTGTTCTAATACACGAAGTCATGCTTTTTAACAGGAAGCAATTATGAATTGCACCGAGAGAGCACTGGCTTCAGCCAAAACAAGAAAATGCATCATTAAGTTATTTAGCTTTTAGGGGAGCCATGGTTAGAAGGCATATCTTTAGGTTACTAAATATATCCTTTTTTTAGCATAAAAAATTAGGGCAGACAACATTCAGATGAAAGGATAATTAGGCAACACCCTTAGTTGCTGAGTTGTTTTGTCATGAAATTATGCCCTCAGTTTATCATAACCCAGGAAAGAAAAATTTATTTAACACTAAATCAAATTTATTCAACACTAAAAACTCATTTGCATTTTAAAGTGATATTAAAAAAAAAAAAAAACCTGGTGATCTTTCCATAGACTATGTAACTTAATCCTGAATCAGGTTCCCCTGACGAGAATATGTCAGTCCTAGAGGCCAAGGGAAGGTGGGGAGAGGAAGTGGAGAGAGTGAAGATCACCAAAGACTAAGTTATTGAATTTTAAACTAATGTCCAAATCACTTTGTACCACAGTCATTGCAAGCAAATATTTTGTTGTGCTCAACACAAAATGGCACTGGAAAAGAGTTAACCACCTCAGTCCCCATTTCTCTGTGGGATCACTACCAGAAAAGCTCCCATTACCTGGATCAGGTTTTGAACAGAGTAGGTCAGGCAATGTTGACGACTCTTCGTGTGTCTTTGACACCAAGTAGTGTCTGAACAGTGCTGGTCACAAAAAGAAAGAAAAGACGAGAACTCAGAATAAAGGAAGGTAAATAAGGAGGAGAAAAAGGAGGGAGGATGCTTCTTGATCTGCGTATACTGTAGTTATAAGTTCTTCCTTCTTGAATGAAGAAAACAAGTGACTGGCCCAACTAAGCTGGGAATTCCATTACTTTTATAAAAATTGTCACTTTCATTTATGATCCCTATAACCAAAACCAAGTCCTTGCATGTCATTTTTTAGAAACTTCCTAACGGTTGATCTGATACATTCCTCATTGGACATCTTGGCCCTTATTTTTGCGGCCCAGTTTCTTTGACTTGGATCGCTCATTCAACGTTTAGGATTCCTCATAGATGCAAGGTCAAACTCTTTTGTTTGATCAAATTATGAGGAGTTAATGACTTCACCAAACTGTATTCTTGACCCATGCTGACCCGAGCACACAGACTTTTAAATAAATAATATTTTCATACTTGGCAAAAAATACAACAGAGTTTTAAAAATATTGCTTTCCTTCTTGTCGTCCTAGCTGAAAGCTCTCTTCATCCTCCACAGCGGTTTTAAAGGAAATAAGCAAGTTTAAATCACCTGCTTGACTGACTTAACCTCCACACACTAAGGTGGACCATAGGTGATGGTCTTTCCTGGTTTATATCGTACATTTCCCCCAAAGGGACTCGTGAATAATGAGCCAGTTCGGGAGAGGCCGAAGCCCCACGCACAAGCCCTGCTCAGTGACCTTGCTTAAGCCTTACTTTTTGGCTCCAGATTCTGTCAAGTAGGGAAAGTNAACTCCCAGGACTTTTCCGAGAAGGAGGCAGAGAGGTGAATGGGCAGAAGCACAGAACCTCTGCTGAGGCCATTAGTGACAGGAAGTTGACGATCAAAAGGGGTTGCCTACTGGCGAGCTAGAGTCAGGCAGAATCCTGAGGCTCCAGAACATTCTTTCCAGCATCCGATGTGATGAATGAAAGGCTGTTGAAAAGATAAAGTTCTATCATCAAGATAAATGTAATTCTAATGATGACTTATTGTTCATGTGAAATGTAAATTATGAACTCAGCGAGGATAGTATTGTTTTTCAAAATAGAGTTATCCATCTTATTTAAAATAGGAAAACAACGAGTCGTCATGGCTGTATTGGTTAAAAACAGGGTTTCGGGCGCTTAGGCGGCATAGTGTGGTAAGTGTTGACTTTTGGTTTGGGCTCAGGTCATGATTTCAGGGTCTTGAGATGAAGCCCCACGTGGGGCTCCGCGCTCAGCACGGAGGCCGCCTGCGATTTTCTCCCTCTGCTCTTCCCTCCACTCGTGCTCACTCTCTTTCTCTCTCTCTCTCTCTCAAAAAAATAAATCCATGGCTGAGTTCATGAAGGACATCTAAAGCTTCTCATTTGAGAGCTATCACTTTAAGAGAGCCTTCCAAACATCTGGGAGTATGGTAATTACCTGAGGCTGGAATATTCCAAGAAGCAAGGCTGTTCTTTGGGGGCAGAGATTATGTATTTCCTACTTATGCTACCTATCAGCTCCTGGTTTAGAGTTAGCACCTCGTAAGCTCTCAATAAGTACTACACGGATGGATGGATGGATGGATGGATGGATGGATGGAAAAGTAAAATAAGAAAGACATTGAGCTAGGGAGATATGCATGTATTTTCTTTGGTTGTCTCTAGGTATATACTGGGTCTCCTTTACCTACGTTAGGGTATTGCAAAGAGCATCTTAGTGATGAGGAAGGGAGATTCAATGTGTCTGACTCTACAAGAAATCCCACTGAGCTTTCAAAGGGAAGGACCAGAAGCCCACTGTGATACTTTGGGTCTCTTATCCATTCTGCAATAAATAATGCTGGTAGGTTGAGAATTAAATCAGCCATGGCCCTGATCTGGGGAAGCAATGCACACCATAGGCACATAAATACACCCATGTGTGAGACCTTCTTCTATGACCTGTGTTACTCTGTTCCTTCCTTCTACCCTTTTGGGGACAAGGAGCTTAAAGTGGGTCAGCAGTTGGTCTAATAAAGATGCAAGCTTCTCAGGGAAAGCTCTCAGCTCAAGCTACACTTGAGGCTCCAGGGCTGCCTGAGGTCTATGAATGCAAATTCCTTTTCTACAGCAGTAATTTAATATGCCATCTTCTGTTGTGGCTAGCTGAGTTTGCCTAAATTACCCCTTATGTGACGCTGAAACTTGACCTTGTTCGTTTGTTTTTGGAAAATTCTCTTTGTAGTCTGAAATCAGTTGGTTTCCAGTTTGAAGATACCGCCTTTCTATTATATAAATACACAAACTTTTGACAAAATAACCCCAGTCTCTGTAGGCTCTGACTTTTCTAAAAGAACAACGTTGGGGCCTGTAAGAGGCTGGGGATGGACAGTTCTTAATGTTTCAATTTTGTGGAAGGTGTTTTTACTGCTATAGAAGTAAGCAGAATATCCCCGCTGATCCCAATTACCGTGGCCCCTTCATTAATGGATCCTGCCAGTACCCTGTCTCTTCAGTGGGGAAAATGGCTTGTTCACAAAGCCGTTCACAGCAGGACTACTTGGCTCCCATGGATAGATGTACCACAGGGATCTTCTGTTTCCTGGAAATCACTCTCTTTCTAACTCAGGGAAGAGATTGCTCTTGACTGTTTTAAATGGCACCCTGTGCTCAGCAGGCTAAACAAGGACGAGGAGTTAATCACCACTTTTAAGGATCAAAATTGAGCACCAAGTCAGAGATGGAAGAAGAAGAAGAAGAAGAAGAAGAAGAAGAAGAAGAAGAAGAAGAAGAAGAAGAAGAAAGCTTCAGAGCATTGAGTATGCAAAGAAAAAGAATTTAAACATCTAATGACGTTGCCTTCCACCTCTGTGCAGAAGCCCAGAGCTTTATGACCCCCTGTGCCTCCAACTCTCCTGGTGCATATTGCCCCAAAGCTCAAAGATGCATAGGACCAGAAGGAGACCAGTCCTTGACCCTCAAAGATTGAGAACCCATATGTGGAGTGGGAGAGAAACAAGAAATGGTCACAAATAACAACAAAAGGCAGAATATGGTGGCGTGAATGTCCAAATGGCTGTATGGTCTGGTAGAATGAGAAAACACTCATTTCGTGGGGGATGAAGAATGACTTCATGGCCTATGAAATAGATCTTGAAGAATGTATTGAATTTGCCCAGGAAGACGGGAATGTGTATGTAGGGGAGGGAGGACTGTATTTCATGTGACAAGGAAAATGAGCTCAGTACAACTGTGGAAAAGCGCTCAGGAGTGGGAAAGAGAACAGGAAGAAATCCATTTCATACTTAGAGGTTGTATCATTCAGCGTCCGTTCAGGAATGAGAAATCACAACAGCTACTTAACAGAAAGAAGTTGATGTAAAGAATAGTGACTAATATAAAATTCTGCACTAGGTAAGTGGGAAGGCAGTGCTGTGCTGAGCCATACTGACGAGTGAGGCAAAGGGAAAAATTGTGTACCCCTGTATCCTCTTTTATGTATTCTTTAAATACCAAATTCTTCCAGAACATTAAAGTAGTTGAAAATACATTGAAAAATCCAAGGTAGATGTATTAAAATTCATAATGTTATTTTAAATATTTAATTATACCAAAAGCTAGTTTCTATAATTTTCCATTAGCTTAAGCTAATTCAGAATTATTCAAGATCATCCCTCGGACAGACGGAATGGCCAAATGTGGTAATTATTACAGTTGAAAATGAAATAAGAAAAGAGGTAAATTTTGAAAATACTACTGATGAGTTTGTTTCTATTAAAGCCAGTGGAACACATTTTTCTTTTTGCCTCAGGCTATAATGTACCACATTATAGCACTGGCCTATAGAACTTTGATATTTTCTTCATCATGGTTGTTTGCATTTAATTTTTATTTTTAAAAATATTGCATTAGCATATGATTTATCTGGATTCCTGAGTATTTGGGTGATCCCTTGAATTTTGTACCAAAGGCGAATGCCTCACTGACCTCACCTGAGTCCCTACCCCGTGAAAAGGTAAAAGGAGAATCCTAGGAATCACAGCCACAGTGAAGAGGTGTTGCTGGCTCATCGGAGCAGACAGCCAGAAGGCAGCACGCAGAAAACAGAAGGAGCAGTCCCTTCTTCCTTCCCCGGTACTGCCATCTCCCTCTATCACCGCCTCTAGGTGAAGTCTAAGAAGGAGCCTCGCAGCAAAGTAGAAATGCAGGTCGTTGAGTCCTGACCCCAGCATCGCAAAGCCAACTATAGAAGGGTGAGTTCAGGGGGCACCTGGGTGACTCAGTGGGCTAAACATCCGACTCCTGATTTCGGCTCAGGTCATGATTTTGGGGTCGTGGGATCGAACCTTGCTTCAGGCTCCACACTTAGCAGCATGTCCACCAGAGAATCTCTCCCTCTAAAATAATAAATAAATAAAATATTTTTTAAAAAACCCACAAGGGTGAGTTTGGAGCTAAAAAGTAATAGACCAATAACTGGCAAATAGGTGATTTCTCCTGAGTTAGATATTGAAGGACAAGTGGGATAATAATAATTTTTCAAGCGCCACACTAAGCTCTTTACAATGCCACACGGTTCATACATGAAAGTGTCCCGAGTCCAAACCAGTTCAATCTCACCCCAAGGCCAATTTTCTCAACTGCTGTGCCGTAGGTGAAGAAGGAGAGGACATGCTAAGCAAAGGAAAGCAGAGTAGAGTAAGACAAAGAGTTGAAAACTCACATGGCATTTGATGGAAACAAACAGGCTGGTGTTACTCTAACGTTATAGAACATCTATCATGTGCCAGACCCTTTCCTGAGTATTTTATAGCAATTATTTTATAGTAATTATAACATGTGGTAACTCAGGTCTCTAAAACCTGTTCCCTAAAAGAAATGTATCGAATTTTGAATATGTTTCAACACGTATCTACTGAGCTAGTGAGTACCAGGCTACTAAGATCCAGATTAGTACTGTGAAGTATCTGATATTTTATCTGACTTTCCAGCCAACGTGTTATCCTACCACAATTTCATAGATGTGGGCAGAAGCCACAAGGCTCCGAGTCTACTTATAGCAATAGCAATAGCCAGAGAGTCAGCATTCGTGCCGGTTTCCTGAGGCCCAATTCCCCCAGGACAAGGTGAAGAGAGACAGAAAATGCCTATATAAGCAACGGAGTGTGTTAGGGAGAAGAACCCCACACAAAAGGACCCCATTTTTTTGCAATGAGCATTAAGCAAACTTGCTCCTTTGCTCCAGAGGGAGATACTAGTTTAATCTTCCCAGGCTTAGCAAGCCTTCCCTTTGTTCTGGAGGGAAACACTATCCCTAGCTTCCGGGATAAATAGTCTTAAAAAGATAGCCTGGAGAAAAGGCAGTTCTGATCACAAGACATGTACACATGTGAGATCTGTGACGGTGCATCTCTCAACAGTCAAATGTTTTTACAGTTTTCAGTCACTGTATAGAACTCTAGGCGTTGGCTGGGCAAGTGTATGCCGCAAAAGTTTCAAAAGCATAAAACGTAAGGAGAAAAAGTTGAGGTGGTTAGACAAGTAGGACGTGTGGTAACAGCTAACACAAACCAACTAGCTAGATCAAACTCGCTGGGAAGTGGAGGGGCAACCACACGTACAGACTCCAGCAAACCAGCTTTGTGGTGCGTTGGGAAGTGAGGAACAGGGGGCCAAGAACAGGCTACACCACAGATGCCACTCATCTCCAGAAGAAAGAACGAAAGAATTTGGGGGCTGACATTTGCAGTTCTGTCTTCTGCAGCAGAAGAATATACCAGAAATTGGAGACCAGTGATTCATCTCCTGGCTGCAAAGATACTACAGTAAGGAGCAGGGATTAGAATGGGTTTTAATGAGAGGTAATAATCCCATCTTGTGTTCACACTTGGCTGTCTGGAAGAGTTTTTATGGATGTCATTTTATATGCTTTCAATCAGCCAAAGATTGACATAATAAGAGAATACAAGAGGCTTACAGGAAGCTGAGAGTGAAAAGAAGTCCCTCCCCGCCCCCCCTGCGAAAGCCACAAACTTATACAGGGAACGGTGTTGCTAGGCAACCTCCAACTTCTATAGGCTTTGGGACTAGATGTTCTTGCTCTCTAGTAGAAAGAAATATCAGACTGAAGGCACAGGACACAGAAGAATGATTTGCTTGTTGATTGTGGTGAACTTGCCTACACCATGAGGGTCATCGATCATTGGGGTAACTCCAAGGAAAGTCATGGATCCGAGACAGACCTCACACAAATCAAATTTTGAAGATTTTTTTAAAGCCTATCCAGACAGCTGTAAAATTTATTTCGCCTTTCAGAACTTATCAACCAGTCAAACATAATGACACACAGCCTCTGGAGAAACTCGGGTGGCAGTGTAGAAGTGGCATAGAACAAAGGAGTTCGGCTCCCTTTCATGCTGCCCAAGTTTTTTTATTACCGAAGAGAAGAACAGGGAGAGAGAGAAAACAAAAGGTCAAGGCTCTCTGGGCCATGCATTATTTAAGAAAATAAGAAGAGGGAATATTAAAACAATTCAAAACTCCATCCGCAAATTAGCCCAGCTACATGATTTTTTTCCTAGTAATATTCACCAGCATGTATGCAGTCAAGGAAAAAGGGGATGGTTTTCTAGGGCTGTTGATTTTCTAAATTAGCTGTACTGGATGCAGAGAGGGATAAGTCATTTGGGTGTAGATTCAAAGGAAGGATTATAATGATGAATTCAAGTATCTAAATTGGGTAAGGAGGAAAGGGAAACCAGAGAGTATTAAAGAGAGAGAACAGAGGCAGTGAATTGAAACTCCTTATAGTATACAGCAAACTTGGTCTCAATACCTTGCATCTCCTTCCAGCAAGAGATGGAATTTATTTTCACACTCCTTAGATCTGAGCTAGTGTTATGACTTGCTTTGATCCATAGAGAATGGCAGAAGTGATGTGCAGATGGGTCTCAAGCCTACACCTCAAGAGCCTTAAATGCTTCTTCTTTTGTTGCTTTTGGAATTCTTCAGATTGCACATAAACAAGCCCAAGCTCCTGTTTCTGGAGGAGAGAACACATGGAGAGAGACCTCAGTCACCCAGTAGTCCCAGCCATCCCAGTTGAGACCATTACCAACCAGCCATCTCTAAGCACACCAACTGCTGACCACAGATGCATAAGAAAGCATGGCCAAGAGATCAGCTGAGCCTGGCCAAAAATTGAAGAATTTCTCAGCTAAGTCCAGCCAAGGTTGTCAGTATAGAGAATCTTGAGTTGAATAAATGGGTTCTTGTTTTAATCTACTAAGTTTGGGATAGAATGGTTTGAGGAGCTGCTGTCAATGTGCTGAGGGTTGAGACAAGATCCAGGAACAGTCTTCTAAGGATGGTGGAAGCGTTCACCTGACTGTGTGCTTAGCAGTGTGAGTTTCACAAGCCTGGAGCAATAACAAAGAAACCGAGCATAGGTCCCTATGTCCCTTCTTTTCTTTCCCCAACGCGCACTTGGTCTCTTCTCTTTACCCATACTGGAAATTTTTGAAAGAATTTTTTCTTGGGGGTGCCTGGGTGGCTCAGTCGGTTAAGCGTCTGCCTTTGCCTCACGTCATGATCCCAGGTTTCCTGGATCAAGAGACCTGAGTCAGTGTCCCTCTCTCCCCTGCTCATGCTCTCTCTCTCGCTCAAATAAATAAATGAAATCTTTATTTTTGAAAAAAAGGGGAAAAAAAGAAGTTTTGCTTGAAAGTGTACCAGATTTATTATTCTGCCTTAGTACCCACATCTCCATCCTGCTCTGACTTGTGGCAGCTTGTTTTCTTAGTCAAATGGCATTTTCAAGTCCATTAAGGACTAGTCCAAATGCTGAGCCCCGAACTCTCTGGAGTTTAGCTCTTTCCAGGCCCTTTGCAGTCTGAAAGAGATCATCTGTGCACTGCGTTTAGAAAATGTAAAATGAAAAAAGAAAGAAAAAGAAAGAAAGAAAGAAAGAAAGAAAGAAAGAAAGAAAGAAGAAAGAAAGAAAGAAAAAAAAGAAAGAAAATGTAAAATGAGTCTTGGAGGAAACATGCATAACATCACAGAGGCATAGCCACTGCTAACTTTTTACATTATGTCCACCTCGCTCACAAACAGATTCTGACAGTGAACAGTCCAGTGTTCTCCAAAACTGAGTAGCTCAGGGAGCAAGTAAATAATCCCTGATCCACTTACTTAGGGACATTCGGCTGGTCGATCTAAATCGCAGTACTGTCATGACTAATCTCATCAGAGGGATCCTACGCTAACCTGAAGAAAGGAGATGTAAGTATACCGCTGAGGGGCGCAAGTCATTTACTTGGTTGAGCACCGGACTCTTGATTTTGGCTCAGCTCATGATCTCAGGGCTGTGAGATCGAGCCCCATGACAGGGAGTCTGCTTGCGATTCTCTCTCTCCCTCTGCCCTTCATGGCCCACTCTCTCTTCCTCTCTAAAAAAAAAAAAAAAGAGAAAGAAAGAAAAAGAAAGAAAAAAACCAAAAAGGTACAGCACTGAAAAATAATTCTCTTGGAGAACTGAGACCGATTAACCTGATTAGTTTAAGGCAGGTTTCATTGCCTGTCATCCTCTATATTGAAATAAAGATGCTTACGCTCCAGAGCAAGAATTTTGAGATGATAATATTATAAGCATATTTCTTAATAGCATGTGATAATCAGATTATATAAAGAGATACATGCAAACAAAGACCCATTTAGTAATTCCAATTTGACCACCATCATCCCCAGCCACAGAGAGCCAGGAGTGTCAGCTGCCCACCCATCAGCATCTAGACAACAGGTCACAAAACAAACGGTGAGAAATAAAACATATGGGAAGATTCGGCTGTAATTTTCCCCCTAGTAGGGGCATTGTATCTGTACACATACATCTATAAATCTTCTATTGGTGTTTTTCTTCATTGTTAACTTATTGTAACTCGGTGCTCTGTGCACTAGATTCTGGGGATGAATAAATAAAAGATGGTCCTTGCCCTCAAGGAAGACAGAGAACAATGGAGGAGAGAGTTCTAGAAACAAATGTAATTGCAGTATCAAAGGTTGATTGCTATGATGGAGGTACTGGGTGCGGGGGAGACCTGAAGGAACTAGGGCAGTTTCCCAGAGAAGAAAACACTTGACAAGGGTTTAGACGGACTGACTGAACCTGCCCTATGAGCCATAGTCCTAGATTTCAGAAAAACATGATTTTCTCAGCACTCAGGGGAGAAAGGAAGAGTGTTCCCTTGAGCCAAGCCAGACCCTGACACCAGGGAGAGCCATCAAGATTGAAACTTGATCAACATCTCAGAGATTTGCTTCTGTTTGGCCCACCATCCAACGAATGTTTATGATCTGTTTTCTCTGTCAGAATGAGGGCAGAGAGCACTGTGGTATCCCCCAAAACTAAGCCAGGGCCTGGCATTGAAGAGGAACTCAAAAACTATTTGTTGAATGAGTGAGTATACATATGAATAAGACATTAAGTGAGTTTTTGAGTTTCTTTATCTGTAAGATATATTACAAATAAGTTTAATGAAGATACTGAAATGGCTCATAAAACCAGTTCTGTGTAGCACTGTGACTACTACCTAGAAATCACTCAACATTAATTATCATTTTTCAGAGGACTACCTTCATCAATACTCTCATTTCCAACAAGGCAGTGACTAAGTTAGATACTTTATAGACGTTACACCTTATTCTATCGAAAATCCTTTCAAGAACCCTAGAAAAAATAAGTAGGTAATATTATTTTCATTTTGCAGTTCAGAGATTGATATTTAGAGAGATGCATTCCTTTGCCCAAGGTCACAGGGAGAGTTGAAGAACCAGGATTGTAACCTTATCTCCAATGCCCACTGTCTCATTCACCATATTGTGCTGCTGCCCCATAATCTACTTTACTACCATTAAAGCAACTATTGTGTTGTGTGACAGCTGTGTGACAGTTGTGTATTAAGCAGGTGACATTTTCCCCACTCAACTGTGAGCTCCCAAAGGGAAGGGGCTATGTCTGTCCATCTTTGTAGCGACTCACAGAGTGGGTTTCCCAGTAAATTCTGCAAGCCCAAGAGGTTGTCTGGGTGTCCCTGAGGGACAGTTGAATGCTCTGCACCTTTTTTCCCCTCCTCAGTTATTTGCTTTTTCAAATAGATTTCTATACCATTTCCACTGGAGAGAGCACTCTGGGAGAGAGAGGGAGATGTCAAGCCCTAGAATTCATCAATGCCCAAGCAGTTAATGCTGTGAAATAAAGCCCAGTTAGAAGCAAAGGACAACCTCTAGATGTGAGGAGTATGGAGGGAGCTAGGGATCTTCATAACATTAGTCATTTCTGTGTTACTTATGTGAATAAATATAAAATTTGACTGTTATCTTCCACATAAAAAGCAGCAAAACACAAGTAATATGGATGCAAGAGAAAAATTCAGTCTTCTACCTCAACTGCTTATGGTATGAGGCCACCTGTGACACTGGACAGCAACAAGGGAACATGAAAACTAATTAAAAGAAAAAAAAAAACCAAAAAAAAAAGCATACTGAAGCTTTCTTATATAACTGCGAGACAACAGACCTAAAGGGGGTATAAATTTAGTGTCACCGTCAGAGTTGAGCCTAGCAACACGCCCAAATAGACTAGAGCAAGGAGAAGACACACTTTCTCCATAGCAACGACCTGGAAATGCAGTGCCATTCTCATTACCAGAGAACATTTGACAGAGAAATCTTGAGAGGCAGATTTCCCCCAGAGATTTATCGGGCGGCAGAAGGGGAATGTGGAGGAGAAACTGAAGAAGAACAAGTGCCAGGAGACGGAGCTACCAAGGTGTAGGAGGTGCTAAATGGGGGAGAAGCAGAGAGGAATCCACAAAAATTATTTCAGAAATTCAGAAACATTGATGTCATGTAGAATGGTTGATTAACCAAGTGCTGGATCCGTCACCCACAAACCCTAATCCCTCTGTACCGAAGCAGGGAAGCTGAAAAGCAAGTTATTCACTCTTGACAAGGAGGCAACGCCTGTCCCTCAAAAAGAAGCAGTGATGTCACGTGAGTTTGTCCCCTCAATCGGCCAAATACTGACTCTACAGATCGTCCTTGCCAAGGGGGATCCGATCCGCAAAGCTACTTGCGGCCCTGTGCTGAGACACATTAACTTTCCAGAAGCACCTCCAGCACGTGAAAGGACACTGAAATGCCCACATGGCCACATTTTATGCCACTCTGAGCAACTCAGTCAAGGCTGGGGTTAAAATTCATTTGTTCAATTCATTTAAGAAGCATTTTTTTTTAAAGATTTGTTTGTTTATTTGAGGAGGGGAGGGACAGAGGGAGAGAAAGAAGTAAATCTCAAGCAGACACCCTACTGAGCGCAGAGCCTGACTTGGGGCTCAATCTCACGACTCTGAGATCGTGACCCGACCTAAAACCAAGAATTGGCTGCTTAATCAACGGAGCCACCCTGGCACCCTTAAGAAGTGTTTATTGAGCAGTTAGGCACTGAGATAGATATTAGAGACAAAAAGTTGAATAACATGGTCAAGGTGCTCAAGGACTCCAAGGAAAGGCATTTGGTTCATACCATGATGGAGGGTTGAACAAAGGATAGTCTTTGGGTTCCTGCAATCAGAAAGATCTGGGTTCAAGTTCTAGCTGGGAAACCTCCCAACTGCACACACATTGCTTTAATCTCCCCTTGCCTCAGTATGGAAAGGAATCATTCTTCCTTTGCAGGGCTGTTTTCAGGACTTTTTTTTTCAGGTTTTATTTATTTATTTGAGAAAGAGACAGAAAGTGTGTGAGCAGGGGGAACAGCAGGCAGAGGGAGAGGGAGAAGCAGACTCCACGCTGACCAGGGAGCCCGATGCGGGACTCTATCCCAGGACCCTGACATCATGACCTGAGCCAAAGGCAGACGCTTAACTGACCAAGCCACCCAAGTGCCCCATGTTTTCAGGACTTTTGTGCTAGTGTATAGAAGGTTCTCAGCCCTGACCTGAAAGCATTATAATTGCTTTAACAAAAGGAGGGGGATATTATTCCTTACTATTTTTTATCGTGTATAGTGCATTGAGAACACAGAAAATGGTCGTGTAACTTGTTTCTCTCTCTACCCTTGGAGATTCTGTTCTTGGTCTATAGTTAGCTGCTGCCAAGATACACATACTGAAGAGGGATGAAACTACCTTCTGGACTGGAACAGCAAATACACAGTGGCCGTCACTCGTGATAGATCCACGGCATAAAACAACGTGCCACCCAGGGCAACGCCAGAATAATTGGCCAACACTCACCACGTGCGTCCTTTCTAACAAGTCTCCGACGTATATTAACGTGTCTTTTGCCACATTGTCCAATTGTATCCTGACTTCCGGGCTTCAGGAGCCTACAGTTGAATACTGCTCAAATTAAGGCTGTTCTCTTCCTTTGTCACATCAAAGTGTGAAGGAAACTTCCCAGAGGGAAAGTTTCAAAAATACCCTCATTGCAAATCACTCCAGTGGAAGGCAAGAGAGGGTCTCGATAAGCAACTATAATGAACAGCAGCTTCTGGACATACTGTCAAAGATGTCATCTTCTGATGACACCTCCCCCTGCTCACTCTCAGTTCGTTATTTCTCAGTCTCCAAGGGTGACAGAATTGAATTTCAAGGCATCTCTGAACGAGTAATATGGGCAGGGAATAAGTAACGAGATCCCAAGGCACTGGCTCTCTCAGGAGGCACGAACCCTTCTCAGGAGAGGGTGAAGAATCCCCTGACCTGAATCAGAGCAACGGGCTCTGAGGCCACCATGCTCTGCTGTGCCGTGAGCAAGTCCCCACCGTGCTTTGTGCCTTGTGCCTTGTGCCTTGTGCCGCATACAAAATGGAGCCCCTTCCGCTGCCTTCTTTCCTCCTCACAAGGGAATACGATGTCTGCTGGTTGTCCAGTTCCAGCAAATCAACTTAAGCCAACTAACGAGGGCAAGTTGTTGGTAACATTCACACATAACAAAGCTGGGCTTCACACAAGAGTAAAACATAGAACTGGAAAGCAAGGAACTCAAATCGTTTCTCTCCATCTCTGGGTGTGGCTAACCTCGGCCTCTCTGTGTTTCCGCCATTCCGTCCTCCCTCTGAAGACCTGCTTCCTTTGTCCCAGGACATGCAAGCCAGGGAGACTTATCATCAAGATCATGAAGCCGAAGCTTCAGGATCTCTCACTTGCAGAGCCTCTTCCAAATACGTATTCTATCTCATACTCTATTTTGTCTGTGTGCATGTGTATGTGTGTGCGTGTGGGTCTGAGTACACGTGTACGTACATGTGCCCCAAGAGGACCCCTATGGTGTATATGCTTCTGGAGTCAGAATCTGGTCCTACCCATGACGCATGTGTTACCGTAGCTTACACACTTCGTGCTTCACATACCTACCGCTTAGGTTACATAGCCCCAAATTTAAGTGGCCCCCGTACCTGGAGTCTTAAAGAAGTTGGCTAGATAGTGGGGGTTTTTTCTTAATGAATGGATTTTATTTTTTTAGAGCAGTTTTGGGTTTACAGAGGTATTGAACAGGAAGTGCAGAGAGTTCCCACATACCCCTGTTCCTCCCACACCCAGTTTCCCGTATATTAACATCTTGCATTGGGGTGGTGTATTCGCTACAATTGATGAACCAATATTAATATGCTCTTCTTTTTTTTTAAGATTTTATTTATTTATTTGACAGAGAGAAAGAGCAGGAGCAGAGGAGCGGCAGGCAGAGGGAGAGGGAGAAGCAGATTCCCCCCTGAGCAGAGAGCCTGACGTGGGGCTCAAACCCAGGCCCCTAGGATCATAACCTGAGCCAAAGGCAGACGCTTAACTGACTGAGCCACCCAGGTGCCCCATTAGTATGTTCTTCTTAACTAAAGTCCAAGTTTACATGAAGGCTCACTCTTTGTGTTGTATAGACAGAGTTTTTGAGTCTCAGTTTCAAGTTCCTAGATGAGAAAATCAAATGGGCTTCACTGAATAGGTATTTACCACAGTCAGGGGGTGAGATTATAGGGTCTGCTATGAAGTGGGAGTGCGGCCACGGCTGTGTCAGTGATAAGCAGGGTGTGTGCTGGGCAGGCATTTCTACAGAGGAAGAGAGGTATTATATACATGAAAGAGTATTACATATATAGAAGATGTTATTCCTGCAATGCATTTGAAAGAACTCTTCTTCCATTGTCCCTTTCTGTCTGAATGGGTTTAAACTATTTCTAAGAATGTATCCGATTTCTGCTTGATGTCCTTTTTAAAATCTTGAGATTTACTATTTAAAATCAAATATTGAGCAGCTAAAGGAAAAAGAGTACTACAATTTCATGCTCTGATCTGGGCAGAGGGGGATGGTGGAGATAATAAAGCAAAATCTGGGCATAGCTGGAGGTTCGAGATTTGAGATTTGAATTGTCTCTCTCTCCACCCAGTGCCAGAATTGCTCAGTAAAGTGTATTTACCAAGCAGAACAGTTTCAGACAAAACCTCCTTCCTTTTTGATCAGAAGAGGACATGTAACTAAACCTTGGTATCTATTGGGCCCCTATGGTAAGCTGAAGAATGGGCCCACCAAGATATCCATGTCTTAATCCCCAGAACCTATGGATATGTCAGGTTAAGTGGCAAGGAGAATTAATTTTCCTGTCAGCTGGATTAAAATAAAATTATCTTGGATTTCCTGGGCGGGCCCAATGTAATCCCAAGGACCATTAAAAGGTAGAAGGAAAAGGCAGACATCAATGTCAGAGGAATGGACCTGAGAGACGTGATCAGCCGTTGCCAGCTTTGCAGATGGACGGGGACATGAGCAGGAATGTAGGCAGAAGCTGGAAAAGCAAGAAAACAGATTCTCCTTGAGAGCCTCCAGAAAGAATCAGCCATGCCAACACTCTGATGTAAACCCAGTGAGACCCACAGCACACTTCTCACCTCCAGAACTGTAACGCGATACATGTGTCTTGTTTTAATTCACTAAATTTGCTGTGCTTCGTTACAGCAGCAAAAGGAAACTAACACACTCAACATTCTGCTGTCCCTGCTATTGGCTTATTCTTGGGGATTGAGGGCAGGGATACTTCGAGCCTAGATTCTTGGGCAGGTCCACAGTCTCCAATGCATTGCTCTGCACACACCAAGCCTTCAGGATATAGGGACTGGGTCCGAACTCCTATCTAAATGCAGATCAACATGGAACAGGAATGTGGAAAACACTATCTAATTCCATTACTTGCCAGTTACACCTGCTTCTCAAAACATTTTAATTGGAATTTCTAAACACTGCTATGAAGGGGGAAAGATTGATGCTGAAAATTCTCCTTTCAAGAGACTGCTCCCCCGTTCTGCCAGTGTATTGGAATTTAGCAGCCTGAATTATTTGTGACAACTGGTACAATGAAAATTATTAGTCCTGGCCAGCTCCAAACCATGCAGGTCCCTAGTGACAGAAAGTCAGTGCAGGAAAGAGTTCTGTCTGCGATGACATCTTTGAGCCCAAGGAAGATAACAGCACTGATGTACAATAAGAGGAGAACTTTAAAAATTATAAAGCAAAATGAAGCCAAAAGAAACCTCGTGTACTGCCTAACAGAGAAAAATCATTCTAATTGTAAGGCAAGAGATATTTGGTTTATTTTGAAAGACCTTAATACTAAGAGTACAATTCATCATGTAAGTCACTCAAATACGAAAGGCCAAGCTCTGCCAAACTCCCTAAAATAAGCTAGAAAAATTTTGATAAGTTCCAGGTACCCTGGGGGATCATCAGGAGAATGCCCTTCTAGCCTCAATCAATATAAAAGGGTGCTCTGAGAGTTGAACATTCTGATGAAGGAGATGCTACTCTGCCAAGGTATAGTGTACTGAAAATGACTACCGTTTTGACTAATTTTAAGTGGTTTGTAGAATTCTAAGCATGGTTTCCACTGGGCTTTCCAGTTTCCGTGTCAGATTTGCCCAATTTGTAAAGAGGGAAAGTGCTCCTGGTGCTAGACTGAGGGGGTTAATCTGTTTTCCACTACCAAACATTTCATGATATAAAAAAAAATCTGTGGGATTTTAAATTTTCTCAGAGAGATCCCAGCTTTGATCAAAGCTTGAATACACAAAAGTCATAATTTGTTAATCAGCATAGCAAGTTCATTCCTTGCATGCTAAGAATTGACTCTTCTGTTAGGCTTATCTAAATACCTATTTCTCAATAGCCAACAATTGGCTGAATTGAGTCCCCCAAAGAAGATATGTTGAAGTCCTTAAAAAAATAAGAAAAAGATATGTTGAAGTCCTAACCTTTGGTACAAGTGGATGAAAACCAATTTGGAAAATGGATTTTTGCAGGTGTGATCAAGTTAAGATGAGGTCATCCTGGATTAGGGTGGGCCCTACGTCCAATGACTTCTAAGAAGCCCATGTGAGGACACAGGGACAGAGAGACCCACAGGGAGGACAGCCTGAGGTGATGGAGGCAGACAGAGGAAGGATCCAGCTGCAAGCCAAGGAGCGACAAAGATTATTGGCCACCACCAGAAACCAGGAGAGAGGCACAAACCGATTCTCCTTCAGGGCCTCCTGAAGAACCGACCTTGTTTACACCTTGATTTTGGACTTCTGGCCTCCACAGCTGTAAGAGAATACACGTCTGCTGTTTTAAGCCCCCCAGGTTGTCGTAATGTGTTACAACAACCCTAGGAAACTAGTACATCTACTAGGGATCGTTTCAAAATTAGATCTGTTTTTTGCTTTAAGTTGGTTTTCGTTTCCAACAAAGTCTTCGGAAGGAATTATTATTGATATTAGCTTCAGGAAAAGTAGAGCTGTCTTATGTAATTGCTGACAAATGAGTAAAATCATCGATCATACTCTCTGTTCTTATGCCAATACTCACAGGGTGTGGTTGCTAGAACCCAAAGAAAAAAGTGGAGGCTGATCTTTACGGCATTCACAAGCCCTCCTGCCTCAAATCACCAGTGCACAATGCATAGAATAGAGACACCTCTCACCACCACGGACTGGTGAAATGATTATACACTCGCGGTGTACCATGTATCAATGCGTATCATCGATATTCACAAAAATGGTTAAGATGGTGACCAAGGCTCAAGTTGGATAAGAGTATGATAATCAACATCTAAAACCAAAGTTCACTCCTTGAAATTTTATTACCCTCCAGTCTGGCAATTGTTAGAGCTCTGTCTGCTTATTTATCTTGGCGGACTCTAGGCCTTATACCAGCTATCTGTGCCAGCATATTTGAATATGTGGCCTGAAGCCTATCGGGAAGACATGAAAAGAGATATATACGAGTCTTTGCAAGTTTTTTAGTTGCCCGACCTGCAAAACTGGTGAGGGGGACCAGCTCCACTCAGCAATAAGGGGGCCCTGCCGAGGAGAACAGCGGGAGAGGCCGAAGGCTATTTAAACAAATGTCTCAAAGAACAGTTCTTCAAAAGGCTTTCCTGTCGTCACTGGTGCCAAAGACTCAGCAAAGACACCCCTGTGGACCCAGATTTGCTCAATATTGAGCCTGGAAATGGTCCCAGTGTAGAAAGCAGAGACCTCCTGAGTAGGCTCTGACCTCTACCCTCAGGGACAGTTGCTCATTTCCAGCGCTGTGTGGCATATCCAAATTACTTCTCATCTTAAAAAAAAAAGAAAAAAAAAGGTTATTTTCTTTTGGCCCTAACTTAGGAAATCTCACTCCTCCTTTCTAAGAAATTCTTCTTAAAAGAGAAACCTATACTCCCCCATCTCTTGTCTACTCCTCAACACATGGCAACCCGGCCTTCCAAAAACTCTTATCCAATCATTTCACAAAAGCTCTCGCGGGCACTGACAAAGCCTCTTTTGGTTTTGGGATCTCTTCTGACCTTGCTGAAGCATTTCATCACTTTCCCTGGACAATATCTCCTCCCTTGGCTCCTGAGGCACTACTCCCCCTGCTCTGATGCTTATTTGTAATTTCCTTGCAAAGCCGGCTTTCTACCTCTCTTTGATATTTGTGTTTTGTACAACTTCATCCTGGCTCTCTTTTCCTTCCATCAAGGCTTCCTGGATGTTCTCGTTTAAACCTGTGGCTTCAATCAAGTGTAATTCAAACGAACTACACCTCTCCTTTTGCTCCAGACATATGTGTCCCCAGCTGTCACCTGCGCATGCCCACAGGAGTATCCAACAGGCAACTCAGAAATCATTGTCTTCTAAACTGCTATCATCTCCCTCTACTCCCCACCTGATCCTTTTCCCGCAATTCTGAGTTGGGGAGCTGTTCCAGGTAATGAGAATAAGGCAAAGAACAGAAGAGCCAAAGCTCCTACTCCAGTGTAGTTTTATTCCAGTTGGAAGAGATTAATAATTCATAAACTACTAGGCATGTAAAACATCAGGGGGGAGGAAGTGCTGGAGAAAAAGTGGAGGGTGAGGGATGGACAGGATAGAGAGGGGTGCTTCACATCGGTGCTGAGGGAAGTCCTCACTGTTGAGATGGTATCTGAGCAGAGAGCTGAAGCAAGTGAGGAATGGAGCTGGGGGAGTACCTGGGAGAAGGCAGGGTTCCTGAGGGCAGAGCATGTCGGGTTGGTCTGACTTGGAGGACTAAGGAGTTCGGGATGGCTGGAACATGGCGAACCAGAGGAGGCGGCTGGAAAGGCCAGGGAAGCAGCACAGAGCATATGATACAGGACCTTGGGGCTGGAGCCGGAATTTCGGACTGTATTTTTATTGACACCAGAAGCCACTGTCGATATGACCTGATGTGTTTTAAAACTCTGATTCTGCCTGCTCATGTGGAGAAGGGACAGCAGGGAGGTTATACATCAAGGTCCAGTCAGGAGATAGAAATCACCCCAGGTATTTCGGGATGATCCTGATTGGAGCAAAAGAGGAAAAAGGGAGTCTTTTCTGCTTCCTCCTACTTTCCAATATCTCTCTACTGCCTCCCCCTCCCCCCATTGTGAGGACTAGCAGGAAGCCAGGGGGCAAAGGAGAAGCATAATTTGTACAAAGCAGACTCCAAACAGCAGTTTGCATCACTAGGGATGAAAAGAAATGAAAGTCAACAGAAATTCACTAACAGTGGCTTAGATAAACAAGGATATTTTTCAATAGAAAGAACTGGGAGCATGCGTGCCTGTGAGAATACGTTCATTACTTAAGGTGTCAGAGCATGCACCTTGGAAATTCTCTGAGTTGCTGCAGTTCCAGGCATCACATTCAGAGCACCTAGAATGAACGACGGCATTAGCTCCCAGAGACCCTTAATTATAATTCTTCCAATCTTTCGTTGATCAGAACAGTGACAAATGACCGCCCCCAGCTGCAAAGCAAACTTGAAGCGAGCGCTAGTTTTCTCACTTCTCTGGTGGATGTTGGCGAGGGAGGAGGGCATGGCACCCGTGTTGACATGGACAGTAGGGACCACCATATGATCCAAGGGGTCAAGCTTTTGAATCTATTTGAGCAGGAGTAGAGAATGCTATGAGTGACTCCACGAACAAGGTAACTTAAAGATTCTCCTTGAGTGAAAGAAGCTTTGACTTGGCTCTGTCCAATGCGGTAGACTCTAACAGCCACATGTGGCTACGAGTAATTAAAATGTCTGAATTCAGGTGTGCTGTTAAATGTGACGTAACACCAGATTTCAAATGTGTAATACAAAAAAAAAAAAAAAGGATTTGAAATGTCTCATCAGTAATATGTTGATCACATGTTGCAGGGATATTTTCGATATATCATAAACATTGATTTTACCTATTTTTTATTCTGTTTAATGTGGCTGCCAGATGATTTTAATTACATATGTGTTCATATTATATTTCTATTTGATAGCATTGCTCTAGATTATTGAATGACCCTTGCTTTCTCTAAGGCAAGTCCCTAATTTCCAGCCTCTAAGCCAACATTTCCCTCTCCTGAGGATGCTGGTTGTCATGGTTTTCTAACTCTGGGAAGACCTTACCAGCAGCACATCTTCCATCATCTTTGTTGGTCTGACTGTTCAAAAAGGGATTTTCTAGTATTGGGTTAAAAAACAACAGTAACAGATCCTTTTCATAAGAAACAAACTGTGACCACTGTATATATTTCAAGCTGAAATAAGTAAGATACATTATAAAAATGATTAATTCAAGGAAAAGATTCAAGGGGAGGAATCAAATAATTCAACATCAGTAACACCCCGAGGCTATCAAATGAGCTGATTTGAATAACCACTGGGAGCAGGATTGCAATTTAATCTAGTCCTTTACTTAATCCTTAACTTTTTTTTTCTCATTAGAGGCAAGGAATCATGAAATTCTAATTTGCTACAAGCTTCTCCACGACTTCCCATTAAAAAATGTCTTCAGTGACTCTGGTGAGAAGATGGATGACTTGGAACATGAAATCTATAGCCAGACTGCAGTAGGAAGAATAATGCTCCCCAAAGATGTCCATGAAATTGACATTATTATTCTACTATTATAAGTAATATTATAACTTATTATTATAAATACTATTTATAATAGTATAGTATTATATATAATACTATATATATAATAGCTAATAGTATTAGAATAACTAATATAGTTATTCTACTGTGATGTTCCTTGTTGTCCGTTATTCCTTCCCCATACTGATTCCCCCATTGGAATCAGAGCAACATGTAACCAGAGAGAAACGGACCAAATAACGCAACATTGATGGCTTTGGAGATGGGGGAAAGAGGATTGGGCCAGAACATGTGTGTGGCATCTTGAATCTGGAAAAATGCAAGGGAATGGATTCTCCCTGCCAGTCTCCAGAAAGGAAGACAGACAGCCCTGCTCACACCTTGATTTTAGCCCAGGGTGACCCATGTCACACTTCTAACCTCCAGAACTGTAGGATAATAAATTTGTGTCATTTTAAGGGGCGCCTGGGTGGCTCAGTCCTTAAGTGTCTGCTTTTGGCTCAGGGCGTGATCCCGGCGTTCTGGGATCAAGCCCCACATCAGGCTCCTCCACTATGAGCCTGCTTCTTCCTCTCCCACTCCCCCTGCTTGAGTTCCCTCTCTCGCTGGATGTCTCTCTCTCTGTCAAATAAATAAATAAGATCTTTTTAAAAATAAATAAATTAATTAATTAATTAAATAAATAAATTTGTGTCATTTTAAGACACTGTTTGTCTTAGTAATTTGTTTCGGCAGCCATAGAAAACTAGTAGGCAACCCGGAAAAGTAAGCATTAAAACAAAAATGAAAACTTTGATTTTTTAAAATATTGCTATCCACAAAACTTTTTACCCTCGTAAAATTCTCACCAGCCTCCATGCCAGCTTCCAAAGATGGAAGTACTAGAACAACCAGTTTGTGGGAAGTTATTCTACTGGGATGTTCCTTCTTGTCCATTATTCCCTTCCCCTGTGAACACACCAACACACACAAGAAAAGCCTCATTAACATTTCTTAGAGGATTGAAAACAAACTTCCCTCTCCTGCTGCTCACTCTTTTTTAAATAAATAGATAACACTAAGTTTGTGGGAAGAAGTGTTGTTGTTTTTTTTAATTTTCATGTTTAAACCTTCTTTCTACCAGCTTGTAGGTTGGTTTCTTTTGTCTTATGATTTTTTCTTAGTTTCTCACATACAAGACAGCAGTCATTCTACCCATTCCCTTCAACTATAGTGTACTTAAACCACCACGGGCTTGCTCAACATCTTTTGTCAACATAAGAGAATTTTGTTGTCAGCAATAGAGAGGAAAACTCCGTTTGTATTCAGACTAGTTAAAGTTGAACAAAGTTACAAATGACGAAATGCTATCTGCTTCCTAAGCAAGTTTATTTGAAAATTCAGTACTGAGCTAACAATAAGAATGACAGAAAACTAGGAAAACATCATCATGAAAAAAAAAATGGTTAAGAGATATCCATGTATTATCAAAGTTTCCTTCAAGATTCCTCTTTCAAATCTGCAGGGAGACTTGAGAATGTTTAGGGAATCTCTTACTAATATTACTGAAAGTCCCTAAGTCTTCGAGTCATAAAATAGGTTCGGATCAAATACCGCAGAGCCTGTGCGTGTAAGTGAAGGGATCCCAGCACACGTACCCATAGTTCTGAGGAGTCTCAGCTCAAAATCCTGCTCCTATGTGCTCTTCCATCACCCCGGCCTCTAAATCTACCTCCTCGTGCTGCTTTCGGTCTCTCTGATCTGCCTTGCTCCTGAGCCCCGAAACGTGACCCGCTAACAAAGGCTATAGTGGCTGAAGATTAGGGTTGCTAAAACAAGACAGTAGGCCCCCAGTAGAGTCATTTATGCTAAGGCTCACATCACCAAATTGAGACTTGACTTAATTTCAGTTTCAGCTCTCCCAGAAATGGAATCTTAAACCAGTCAACCAGGGATCTGCCCGATAGATCCCTGTCATCCTCTAAAGGAAAATAACCTGGAAATAACCAATCTAGTGTTTTGGGGTTTTTTTGCTTAGAATAACTTCCTGGTTCTTATTCCCATCTGCCTGTAAGTCTCTCATTTTCAACAGCTCCTTGGAGCTCTTTTCTATCTGCTAGATTGGATGCTATTCGATTTGAATAGATTTTTGCTCAAAAAAAAAATCTTAAAATTTTTGATACGCCTCAGAGTATCTTTGAGCTGTTCAAAACAGAGTAATTTGCAACCGGCAGAATCAGACAGCACTGCTTCTAAAGTTGATCCCCCATTCCCTGCCCCAGGGAGTCTCTTGCTCACTCTCTCCTCTAACCATCTCCATGATGTCACTTCAGCCCATTTCCCTCTGTCTTCTCTGAGTTCTAGGGATCTGAAACCAACTCCTTCTGGAGCCTGGTCAAAGGGAACCCACATAGCAGTTGCCATGTTAAGTCATTTTCTCCATCCCCAGGGAAGACACCATTTTAGTTGGCCATGGAGAGCAGTTGAGAGCCCTTTGTTACTTCCTCACTAATCCAGACCGGTTTTGTGACCAAAGAGCTCACTAAGTAGTTTTTCTAAACAAAAGCATAACATTTTCCATGAATTCTGCTATCCCTACAGAATAAAAATGTGGTTAGTCAATTGAGGGTTTTAAAAATAATAATATTTTCCTTCCCACTGCAATATAGGATATACTTCTTCATCTGTTTTTGTCATGTAAGCCCACAAATAGTTGCATTAACATGCGATGTTGGTTTTAACAAAATGCTATCACAGCACATTGGAAAGTGGCCCTGCCTATCCGGGGAGAGGTATGAAAGTGCTTTTAAAAGGGGGAAAGCATTGGGTTAGATACTAATTGCATGTTATGCCCTGAAGTAATGCCCAAAAGGACAACTCAGAAAGAAATTTTCCTCTACTCTAACATCATGTAAATGGCAATGGCAACTTCTGGGTATATCCAGAATTTCTCCTAATTTCCCTTTATAGTTTACGTCTGTTTTTCAACGTGTGTATAGACTAGAGACCACTGGATTAGAATAACCTGTGCTTGTTAAAAGTATAGGTTCCTACCAGGACCTCCCTGTCCAAACGAATCAGCATCTACAAGGGTTGGGACGCAGGAAACTACATTTTAAACCATCAATGTGACTTTTATGGTTGGCCAGGCTTAAGAACCATATCCAGAGAAGTAGCTTCAATATATAGGTTAAACCACTGAGTGTTCCAGTAAACATATGGTATCCCTTGCATTCAGAGCTCCCCAGAAAAAAAATGGAGGTCAAAATATAGAGGAACTTTACAGTGGAGAAACCTGACAGATACTTCCTAAGCCAGGTGATTAAGGTTGACATCAACAGTGATAAATTATGTTGATAATATGTACCTGGATACAATATGTTGAAAGTGGCACTTCACCTCTGTGGTCTTTACCTCAGAAATCCATAACTCCAGTCTAATCATGACAAAAACAGTAGACAAATCTCAATTGAGGGATATTCTATAAAATCCTGATTACTCCTCAACGCTGTCAAGGTCATCAAAAACCAGGAAAATTTGAGAAGTTTTGGGAGACATGATGACTGAACATGATTTTCTGGATGGGATCTTGGAACAGAAAAGACATTAGGGAAAAACTAAAGAAATCTAAAGAAAGTATGGACTTTAGTTAATAATAATATATTAACATTGGTTCACCAGTTGTGACAAGTGAACAGTGGAAGATGGGTATAAGATATATGGAGACTGTCTGTACTATCTTTTGTAAATCTAAGCCTGTTCTGAAATTAAAAGCTCATTAAAAAATTTTTTTTAAAATGGGAGTCAAGACAAAGAAAATTGATGTATGCTGGTGTTCTTCACACATTCTCTCTAAAAACCAACTACCTAGTCCATTGGTCAAAACTTCATTCCAGGGCACCTGTGGGTGTCTCAGTCAGTCAAGCATCGGACTCTTGATTTCCACTCAGGTCATGATCTCAGGGTTGTGAGATGGAGCCCCCACCCCCCGGGGTCAGGCTCTGCACTCAGCAGGGAGTCTGCTTGAGATTCCCTCTCTCCCTCTCCCTCTGCCCCTCTTCCCACTTGCAGTGTCTCTCTCTCTCTCTTTCTTTCTCTCTCTCTCTAAAATAAATAAATAAAATCTTTTTAAAAAACAAAAAACTTCATTCCACACAGGTTAATATCACCAAGATGAGAAAATTGATCACATGAATGACATTAAGGTGTATATAACCAATAGGTTTAATTCTTCTATATTGTTTATCCCCAGGGCTCCCATGTTATACACTTCCAGGGAATTCTATTCCCACAAAGTGTAAGTGAAGGAAAATCATTGCTATAGAACTGGAGGAGAGAAAAGACTTTCCCTCTATACTCCTAAATCTAGTAGTTGGGTCTATGAAATTAGCTGTAAATAGGTTAACAGGAGATAATAGGTTTACAAATTCATTAACTGTCAGTATTATGTGCATGAAGGAATCATAGGGGGAAAAGTGAATATTCCAGAGAAAGGTGATATATTAGAGCTTATACATATCCTGTCTTACTAGGAGGAGGGTAGGCCACGTAAAGGAGAGAGAAAGATTTTCAGGAAAGATGAGTAGCTCTTAGAAGACTAGATGGGAGATAGGATACTTTGTGAAAAAGTTTATCTGGGTATGATGCCTACTTCTAGTCTTTTCCTGTGATAAAAGCCAATCTCCCCTGGTTAATGAAATTCCCAGAAAGAAGATTCTTGACAATTGAGTTCCTTTTGGAGGACCTGTCTTTAAGGAGCTAGAGAGTGCTCGGAGAAAGCCTCTCTCTGCATTTGCGGTTTTTCGAGTACTTTCAGGTCAAAGTAATCAATACACCAAAGTGGCATATCTTGGGGTGGCATGTCCTGAAGTGCAGAACACAATGCATCTCTAGAATTATTCTAACTGCGAGCTTCCTTACACATTTCAAATAGAAATTATCAATCCGATGAGGCCTCTAGCAGGTAAAATGTAGGGGGTGGGGGGGTAGATACACTTAAGTAGAGGGCCACTGGGGCACCATATTTATTTCTCAAGTGACTCTACCAAGAATAAAATGAAAGCCATCTCCATACCTACTCCTTACACCACTAATCTTTCCTTGTGAATGAGCGCTCCACTCATCTTCTCAACGGACAGGGCGCTGCTTCTCTCCATCAGTAGTTACCTGCTGTTCTCTTTCCTTCTCACTGCTTCTCAGATAACTCAGTCTCCTCCAACTGACATCCCACTCACCACTCAGATCAAAATGAGAAGAGTAGAGAGTGAAGGGAAACAAACTCTTGAAGTTCTTTTTCTCCCCCACCCCCTACTCCGTCTGTGGTTCAGTAGAGCAAGTGTTGAATGACTTGCTTGCAAGAATCTATTGTTAAATTTACAGGGATTTTAGAAATTGGTTGTTAAACTATTAGTAGTTTTAAGTCATCATGGTTGAAGTATTTACACAAATTGGGACTTCTTTCCCCCAGCAGTCCCTACTGTATCTTATTTCATAAATGTATCTACAGACCTCAGAGCCTGGCTCTCCTCCTCAGTTCCTGTAAAGGCTTGTGGGGTTTTCCTTTGAAAAGCAGAAGATAGGTTTCTCAGGTCCTTAAAGACCTAGCACCATTGTCTTGGTCAAAGTGTTTTGTTCTCAAGAAACTGAGTTCCTGTAAAGATAGCTCAAAAAAAGAGATAAGAGTTGGGGTAGGAACTGAAAAGACACAGAAGGTCGGGTAATCAAGGGAGAAAGTACACAGCCTGATGTTAAGGAACTGGAAACCCAACAGATTTCCACCAGTGGGAATCACCTCACTGGCAGGTCTATGGTACAATCAACTACAGGCTGGGGAATCTCTCGGTTAGTTTGGTTGGGCCTCCCCTTATGGGGTCAAGTTTCATGATGTGAGAAAGAAAGGCAGAAGAAAAATTATTAATTGTCCTCACTATCTATCATCCACTGACAAGTCCTTGAAACTGGCAGAGTGACATTCCTCTCAGGGACTCAGCAGCTGCCTCCATGTTGATACTTTCCTAAGGGCAAAAGGCAATCTTAGCCTGACCCCCAGGACCCTGTAAGTCTACTTGAACATATAAAAATTCCTTTGGAAACTTCCTTTATCTCTAACCCCCAAGACACATGTTGGCAAACATCCTCCAAACATATGACTCACCGATACACATCTGCAGGGTCTCATGACTCAAGTTTTATTACACGGTAATAAATGACCTTTCCCCAACAATAGCTAGGCCCCTCAGGATCCTGGAAACCTTGTTTCCAGAACACCTGGAAGGCTTACGCTATCCTTAACCCCCTCCCAACTTGAAAGTATATAATGGGCCACTCCTCATGACCTCAGTGCAGCTCTTTCTGCCCACAGGTCCTGTCCCCGAGCTTTAATAAAACCACCTTTTCGCACCAAAGACATCTCAAGAATTCCTTCTTGGCCACCAGCTTCGAACCCTGACATTTCTCCTACATTATAACTACATTGTCTGTCACATACTAGGGGCTATATAATTGTTGAAATGAAATCCCTCCAGTTTGTAACCATTCTTCATCTGTTTCAAGGAGAACCGTATACTTTGATAGTTTCTCCCCTACCTCTCCTGTCACTCAGGTAAGAACTCAGAATGTCTGACACTTGCTGTGAATTTCATTGCAAACAGTTAAATTAAAATAGGGCATCTATTTCCATCCAGACCCTCTAAGGAAAGACAACAAGCCATAAATCTTATAGGCAGATATGCTGGCCATGTTTCACTGTGTTAGCCTGGGTGAACTGATGTAGCAAAGACATTAGGGTTCGAAGCCAATGGCCAAGAAGGAATTCTTGAGATGTCTTTGGTGCGAAAAGGTGGTTTTATTAAAGCACGGGGACAGGACCTGTGGGCAGAAAGACCTGCACTGAGGTCATGAGGAGTGGCCCATTATATACTTTCAAGTTGGGAGGGGGTTAGGGATAGAGTAAGTCTCCCAGGTATTCTGGAAACAAGGTTTCCAGGATCCTGAGGGGCCTAGCTATTGTTGGGGAAAGGTCATTTATTACTGTTTAGTAAAAACTCAGTCATGAGACCCCGCAGATGTACATCGGTGGGTCATATGCTTGGGGGATGATCTCCAACATGTATCTTGCGGGTGAGAGATAAAAGAAGTTTCCAAAGGAATTTTTTATGTTCAAGTAGACTTACAGGGTCCTGGGGGTCAGGCTAAGATTGCCTTTTGCCCTTAGCAATGTATCAACATGGAGGCAGCTGCTGAGTCCCTGAGAAGAATGTCACTCTGCCAGTTTCAAGGCTAGTCAATGGCCTGTAGATAGTAAGGACATTTAATAATTTTTCTTCTGCCTTTCTTTCCCACATCAGTTAGACTGTCATGATAAAGGCTTTATCAAGAATCAATCTTCTAGGAACTCATTACATACTAAGAAGCTCACGATCTAACTGGAAATAAGGATTGTAACAGCAGAGTTTATAGCCTGCTATGGGCTAAGCCCCAGGAGCCTCAAAAAAACCAAGTGAATTCAGAGGTTACCCTGCAGATGGTTTTTGCCTTCAAGACTCTTTGTTTCCCCTGATGTCTCATTTTCATTCTCAAGAGGAGCCACTTGCTGCTAAGGAGGAGGCTGGAAGCATCATTACTTTCAAAGACAGCAAGTGGAGGGTGGAGAGAAGTGTGGTCCCTCATTTCACTTTTAAGATGCCTTTCTGGCTCCCCAAGTGGTGAGTCTGAAAATATCCCACATGAAGATGCTTACAAGTGGTGGCTGGATTATCCAGTACTATTCCAATTGAATTATTCTTCACGGATCGTGAGATCAATGGGATTCCTTGGGCTGGTGGTGGAACCTAATGCCTACTATTGCTACTCTGGAAAAACACACCTCGAGTAATACCACCAGGTTGTAAGTGCTAGGCTTTTGGAACCTCGTGCATGTATCCCAGCCAGCAGAACTAGAACTGTTGATTAGGGCACAAGCTCAACCCGACCAACCGCTCCTTCCTCACCTTGCAAGGATGCTTGCAATTTAGGAGAACCACTGAGAATGGAATCATAAGTTACTGTTGCAAATTAATTGAATTCTTGACTGGAGAACTCCCAAAGGCAGAGAGCTTCCTGTACACATATAGACATATTTCTGGTCTTAGTTTTATTCTTCGGTTGCAAGAATAAAGGAAATTTTGAATAGCAAAACTGGGGAAATTATGGATTCACAGTCAATCTTTTCAATGTCTAACACTCCAAAAATAATGTTCTAAGCACTTTTCATAGATGAAGACAGCTAATGTGGAAATAAACTTCCATCGTCTAAGCTTTGGTTGTTACAAGACATTGCTGTCTCCCTCTAGGACGTGCTGAGCTCTTTTTGTGTTTGGGTTATGAACACAAGCAGCCAGCTGCTCCTAATTCCTAAATTACAGAGTCTAGGGAAAACAGGAAATAAACAAGGCAAGAAGGCAAGATGAGAGCCTTGTTGTCAGTCACTCCCTGCATTCGTTCAATTGCTATGAAGTTACTCTCAAACGTGTATGGAGCACCAGTATTTGCCAGGCACTGTAGTTGGGCACTGGAAATATACTGGTGCAGAAAAAAAGATATGTTCCCTGCCGACAGCCCTAAAGGAGCAGTCACTGCTAACATCTACATGGTGTTTGCCAGTTTCAGGCTTGTTCTAAGCATTTTCTTATATTAACTAATTTAATTAATTCTATTAAGGAGGTACTATTATCTCCATTTTAAAGATGACAAAACTGAAGCTGAGAGTTTAAAATGGTAATCACATAATCTCACTAGTGACTATGTGATTTCAAACCAATCTAAGGTCTCCGAAGGAAAGTGATACGAGCGATTCACTTCAAGCAGTGGGCCCTGAGATGGTAGCTGATTCTTTGAACAGTTCTGTGGTGAAGGGTGGATCCAAAAGATGGTTATTATGCCTGTGGCTTTAGCCCTCAAAAAGGAGCCGTCAGTGAACAATAGGGGAATTGTCTCCCCGCCTTACAACGTCAGAACTCCAGTCTGTATCTCTTTCTACCATCACCCTGTAAAGAAATGTCCCAAGTCTTGGTCTTCCTGTTTTGGGGGAAAACATCTCCTACAAGATTGATGTCTGAGTGAAGTTTGAGCCACTTTCAGATATTTCTGCAAAAAGTGTTCTCTGTAGGAAAATGAATTTCATGTTAGCAGAGAGGACAACCAATACATTTGCATTTTCTGCTGTAGCAATGACGGATGGGTACACCTCTACCTGGGCACACAATGACATCCACTGGAACATGTTGAGTGAATCAAGTGTTCTAATCTTGCCACGGGGGAGACACTTTCCTCCTCGTTAGAGCTAACGGACACCTTTGTATCTTCAGCTCTGTGCTCTCATCAGCCAAGCTTACTGGACCCACCCAAGTGCTGTTAATTGCAATGGCAGAGTCTACCTCTCCAAAGAAATGTGCCGTCTTAGATTACAGTTAACATCACTTTGCTGTGTTTCTGTGATTTCAAAAGATGGAAGCAAGAAAAGTGTCCAAAGTACGGAAATGGCTAATTAAAATAGGACACACTCATTTGAAATGTATGCATTCGTTAAAAAGGATAATAGAAAACTACATAGAAATATTACCACAAAACTGATAATATAAAGACTATACAGAAACATAATTAGTGATTTGAATTAACTGGGAAAAATAGAATTTAAAACTGCATGAACTATATTTATAGCTGAACCGTGTATGGGAGCACCCAACACTAGAAAGTCACGAAGAATGAAAGAAGTCAAGATTGCATCAGAGTGAAGAAATTATTATACTTCCTGTACCTTTCTAGCTTTCTGTAAGGGGATTTGTCTGTTTAAATGGAAAGGAACAATGTAATGTTTACTTGCTATTTTAAAATGTCAAAGGCCGAGCACCTGGGTGGCTCAGTCATTTAAGTGTCTGCCTTTTGGCTCAGATCATGGTCTCGGGCTCCTGGGATCGCTCCGAGACAGGCTCCCTGCTCAGTGGAGAGTCTGCTTCTCCCTCTCCCTCTGCTCCTTCCCCCTAGCTTGTGCATGCTCGCTCGCTCTCTCTCTCTCTAATAAATAAAACCTTAACAAAATTTTTTTTTTAATGTCGAATGCCTTGGTGTACTGCTAGCTGCTCTTGTCAAGGTTCAAAATGCAAGCCGTGTCTCCACTAGAGGTATAAACTCACAGTAAGCTCGTCCTCCATCATCAAAATAGAAATCCTCAAAAAAAAAAAAAAAATCGTCTGCATAGCTTCAGAGCACAGAAAATCATATGGTGATTTTGCTTAATAAGACACACATGGCCCTTTTCTTAGCCGGGTTCTAGAATAATGCGTACTTGTCTCCAGCTCTTAAATGCGGGGATGCTCTTTGAAGAGATCTAAGACTTTGTCAGCGTCTGTTCTCCCAGGCTGCTTGCACCGGTCCAGCCCTGCAGCTCAGGGCTGTGTGTGTTAGAGAGGGTGGGTACAGGCGGTACCCCGCTGCCTCACCCAGTCCACATCTCAGCTGCCTGGGAAGGGTCTGAAGGAATCACAACGTTGAGATTTTGTCACACCCGTGTTGATTCACTTGATGCAGATAGTTACTGCTATTCCAGCGATTCCCAAATTGTGGTTCACTGAGCAGCAGCACCTGCAATCTCATTAGAAATGCACAATTATAGGGGCGCGTGGGTGGCTCAGTAGGTTAAGTGTCTGCCTTCTGCTCCGGTCATGATCCCGGGGTCCTGGGATCGAGCCCCCGCATCCGGCTCCTTGCTCAGCTCGGAGTCTGCTTCTCTCTCTGCCCCTCCCCCAGCTTGCCCCTCCCTGAGCCTGCTCTCTTGCTCACTCTCTTTCTCTCTCTCTCAAATAAATAAAAAAAATCTTTTTAAAAAATGCACGTTTGTCAGGTCCCGCCCCAGAGCTACTGAATCAGAACCTCTGGGTGAAGCCCCAATCATCTGTGTTTAACCAAGACCTGGGGTGGTTCTGAGGCACACTATTGAGAACCGCTATGCTAGTCAAGAAAATGAATCCTAATACATTTCTACTTACATTCAAACACAGCAGCAAGAATGCATCGCTTTTAATTTCTAGTTTGATATTGTAATCACAGATTTTCTTAACATTTTATTTTTGAATCATTATAGAACTGTAGAAGAATTGCAAAAAAAAAAAAAAAGGTACAGAGGCTTTCATACACCCTCTACCTCACTTTCTCTATTGCTAACAGTTCACAGAACGATGGCGCGGGGTAGAAACTAGACAGGAGCAGTGGAAGAAATGCCACGAGGCAGAGTCCCAAGTCCTTGAAGCGGAATGACAGAGGCGTGAGCGGGAGGCAAGGACTGCGATAAATAGGTTACACATTAGAAGCCCAGGGGCACAACATTCTGACCTTGTGGCTTTCAAGGCCTTAGGCCTACCAGCTCCAGAGCCATGGGTGCAAAGCAGCTGCTCTCCTATCTCTCCTCTGCCCCAGGGTAAGCCCTAGACTCATTCAATGCGTTCACACTGCGGTGATAGAGCGGCAGCCCGGTGGAGAAATGCTGCCCTGACGTTTTCTTGTTCAAACTTCACAAGGTCAAACACTCCCCCTCCCAACCTATGGCAGGAGTTTCCCAAAGGATCTGAAGCAGCTCCCCTTAGAGATCACCAGACCCTAAGTTGTAAGTCGCAGGTCCTCCCAGCCCAGAGAGATGCAACAAATACCCAATCCTGAAACAACCTAGGGCTAGTTTCCACTCGAGGAATCTGCTCGCTCTCCCAGCTTGAGCGAGTACTTCCGTTTTAACGAACTTTCCTTCCGGCTGTCTTTATTTGAGAGGGCTCCTCCGGCAAATCTTGTCCTGGGGAGTCCAAGCACCCTGACCTCCAGTCACACAATGCAGACTCTCCCGTCAGTAACAGTGGGACATGAATCAAAACCAGGAAATTAATTTTGGTGCAAGACTATTAACTAAACTACAGTTCCCATTTGGATTTCAGAGTTTTTCCAACAACATTCCTTTACTGTCCAGGGATCCATTCCAGGATTCCACCTTGCACTTAATCGTCATGTCTCCTTGGTTTCCTTCAATCTGTGACAATTCCTTGGTCTTCACTTGTTTTTCATGATCTTGACATTTTTGAAGAGTACTGGTCAGTTATTAATAGAATATTCCTCCACTTAAGTTGGTCTGATATTTTCTCATGATGAGATTGAGGTCATGCATTTTGGGGAAGTGCCACAGTTGGTGACACACCTTTCTCACTGCTTCATATTCGATGGTATAGTATGCTGATGGATCTTATTGCTGGTGATGTTACCTTCATCACTTAGTTAAGGTGGTATCTGCCAGTCTCTCTACTATAAAGTTACTATTCTTCTCATTATAATTAATTAATATTTGAAGGAAGACACTTTAGGACTATGCAAATACCCAGTTTCTCTTTAAACTTTCATCCACTAACTTTAAGTGTTCATTGGATAATCACATATTTTAAAAATACTTCCTAAATCCCCATCACCAGAGTTTAGGTGGCTCTGGCTGAGACAAACTGAGGGGTGTACACAGGCCTTGTCTGTGACAATGTGACAGTGACATTTGGGGCAGAGTTGCTTAGATAAGAAACAGAAGACCCAAGGAGACCAGACAACAGGATGGTAGTTCTCCTTACCTGTTCCAGGAATATGTGGGATCCCCTGTGGAACACTGCTAGGGGAATGATCTCCCGCAGAGATTAAGAGGTGTGTGACATAAACCACACTTCAGTCAGCACAGATGATAACATGGAGCCCTGACCTGGGCAGAGAAGGATACTCATTTCCTCATGGATACAGAAAAAGAGCAATAACTGAAAAGAAAACACAAGGAACTTTCTTGGAGGAAAGGCATGTCTTCATCAGGGGACGAGTGAGGTGAATGCCATCCGGGGACTGGGCAGCCACCTTCAGTGAGGACGTCAGAGCCAAAAAAAAAAAAAAAGAGTGGTCCTGTTTCCACAGTGGGGGAAATTGGGTGAACAGGGAGTGAGAAGGGTGGAGGCTGTAAGTGAGAAGAATGTGGGGCAGTGAGTTGCCAGGTGAGTGAATAAGACAGAAAATGGGGGGATTGATATAATGTCACTCCCTCTGTACCCAAAGATGATGGTGGAGGCAGAGAGGAAGTGTCTGGGCACATGACCATGCTATCGTACATTCAATGCATCAAGTTCATCACATGACCCGCCTGACTCTATTTTGAGAAAAGCTGGTTATATTATCGTGGGTCCGGCTTGTCGTCGCAGTTACAGCAGATCCCTAAAACATAATCTTCAGGTTTGTGTGAATTCCATCTTATTATTGGCCTTCAGATGTAGCGTGAGTTCTGTGCCCGTTCCCATCACATCACAATGGTGTCTCAAGCTGGATTTTCTTGACCTCTCCTTGTCACTGCCAGCTATTACGTGGAAACCCACTGTCTAGTCCTTCACCTTAGACCAGTTCTGCAGCATCCTTTAAACTTTGTTGCTTCTGAATATTTTCTAATGCCAGCCATTACAATACACGAGAATGCTCTTGGGTGTTGAGACCGCATGAGCCCACGAGGCCACGAGGGAAGATCCAAAATCCGATTAGGTGTCATTTTAGTACTAGTAAGAGTTGTGAGCTCACAAGATAAGGAAATAATGAAGAGGATTCAGAATGCTCTCAAATTCAAAGTGTTTAGACCCATCTCTGAAAATATTTAAATACATTAGTCACACACACAGTAAAATCCTATCAGGTGAAGTAGTGTCCTGGGTATCAGGTTGTAGTTTTTTATTAGTAGATGAAAGAAAGAGGTCATGATATCACCAGACTCAGATTTGGTGGTTAACTTTGTGTGTCAACCTGACAGAAGCGGGGGTGCCCAGATATTTAGTTAAACATTATTTCTGGGTCTATCTGTGAGGTTTTTCCAGACAAGATTAGCATTTGAATGGGTGGACTCAGTAAAGCAGATGGCCCTCCCCAGTGTGGGTGGGCATTAGCCAATCCATCCAGGGCCTGAATAGCAAAAATGCAGAGGAAGGGAGAATTCACCCGTTTTCTGTCTTCCTGTTTGAGCTGAGACATAGATCTCCTCCGCCCTCGGGCTGGGACTTACACCATCAGTTCCCCTGCTCTTCAGGCCTTCAGACTTGAACTGAATTGCAGCACTGACTTTCCTGGGTCTCCAGCTTGCAGATGGTGAATTGGGAAACTTTTCAGCCTCCATAATCATGTGAGTGTATATATATATATATATATATATATCTCCTGAATATATATATATATTCTGCTTCTCTGGAGAACCCTGACTAATACACAAAGAAAGTGACAACCGGCTTCTCTAAATGTGGAAACCATGATGATACAGTGACTGGAAGTCTTGGCTTAACAGTTGGGATTGAAAAAAAAACTAATCCAGTCAACATCTTGGCCAATATTTCTGCTTGTTATGCCACCTCAACCGGTTGTTTTCTGGAAAATTTTAGAATTAAGTCCAGAATTATTTCAGAGAATCAAGCCCACAGTATAAATATTTTTTGGTATTGTGCTAAAGAGAAATACCTATAGCACTCGACACTTACACACTTGCCACACTTGAAAGAATATGGCCTATCACAGAAACAGTTCAGTCGTGTGATTCCAACTTAAAATGTGTACACCTTTTTTTTTAAGATTTTATTTATTTATTTAACAGAGAGACAGAGAGAAAGCAGTCTCCCCGCTGAGCAGGGAGCCCGATGCGGGGCTCGATCCCAAGACCCCAGGATCATGACCTAAGCTGAAGGCAGGCGCCCAACTGACTGAGCCACCCAGGTGCCGCTTAAAACATGTACATCTTAATTGATCTGAAATCATTATTTTAGTGGAAAAGAATGAGAAGGATTCTTTTTTTTTTTTAAGATTTTATTTATTTATTTGACAGAGAGAGAGCACAAGCAGGGGGAGCAGCAGGCAGAGGGAGAGGGAGAAGCAGACTCCCTGCTGAGCAGAGAGGCAGAGGTAGGGCTCAATCCCAGGACCCTGAGATCATAACCTGAGCCGAAGGCAGATACCCAACCAACTGAGCCCCCCAGGTGCCCCCAAGAATGAGAAAAATTCTTACTGAGCTTATGACATTGAAGTTGTAAGAGGATTTAGGATATGCTGTATTAATACATTTAATTTATCAGAGCTAAAATAATTTAGGTTCTTTGGAAAGATTATCTGTCAGTTCATTGACGTTTTAAAAAGGTAATTAATTATTTAAAATGCAGTTTAAATTGCTTAAGGGAGCTTATGTTCATCAATGAAACCAAGGATCAAACCCGCACACCAAAGTCTAAGCTGCTGTAACAAGTCACCGTGAACTAGGGGCTGAAATCAACAGAAAGGTATCGTCTCCCAGTTCCGGAGGGTAGGAGCCTAAAATAAAGGGGACAGCAGGGCCACGTTCCCTCTGAAGTTTCTAGGACGGAATCCTTCTTTGCGTGGCTCTTCTGGTGGCTCTCGGCTCTCCTTGGCTTGTGGCAGCTTAACTGTAACCTCCTCCTCCACCTTCACCTGAGCTTCTCTGTGTCCCCTTTTTGGCCTATGTGGACCCTTCCGTTGTATTTAAGGCCTTTCTTAAGTCAGTGCGCTCTCATCTTTGTCCTTACCTAAATCTCATCTGCAAAGATCCTATTTCCAAGTCAAGTCACATTCTGAGGTCCTGGGTGGACGTGAATCTGGGGGGAACACTGTTCTGCCCCCTACACCCTCTTAGGGGTGATCGTTATAATTTGCTCGACTCATAAGTAGAAAAATAAGATTTTTAGTTCCAAAATTACTAAGAACAAGACCTTTGGAAGTGTTTCTTTAACAAACTAATCATTAATTTGAAAACCAAGGTAACCTCTGAGTGATCTAATTGCACTCAGTCACTCTCAAGGTCACCAGACAGTGCATATTAACACAAAGGCATTCTTGTATGACAGAAAGGGTCCGGCAAGATAGCGTTTCTCATTCTTATTCTACTCTAACATTTGTCTTTGAAGAGACCAGAGTTTCTGCCTGAGATTCACCTAAACTAAGAAGTCTGGGGCAAAATGAGCGCCTGTCAGGATAAAGCAGCTTAACAATGAGATTCCCTAGGGGCGCCTGGGTGGCTCAGTACATGTAGCGTCTGCCTTCGGCTCAGGTCATCATCTCAGGGTCCTGGGATCGAGCCTGGTGTCCAACTACATGCTCAGCAGGGAGTCCGCATCTCTCTCTACCCCTCCCCCGCTTGTTCTCTCTCTCTCTCTCTCTCTCTCCCCCCCCCCTTTCTCAGATTAAAAAAAGAACCTTTAAAAAATTAGGATTCCCTATCAAACGAATACTGAAAACACCAAGATGAAGCAGCACGAAAGAATACAGTTGCGAAGATCTAGGCTCGTGTGGAGCCAAAAATACTCTTTAGCCAATTAAAAGAAAGTAGAGCACAACAAAAACATAATTCATTAGTTTTTGCTATTATTAGAGCCTTCAGAAAGCAGAATTCTAGGACAGCAGTGATTTTCAGATAAGACCATCTTGGTTTACTCCAGTCTATCTTCCCCAGGTCAAATGATCCTGAGTAGAGATGAACGCCTTCCAGACTTCTTGCGTAATGGCTTTACTCCACTGACAGCTGCTGAGGGCTCAAGGCAGGGGGCTGCAGGTCTGAGTTCTGCCCATGAGAACATTCTGGATCTTCATTATACCCTAGAGACAACCTACAGAAGGATTCTAAAGGAAATGGTGTGCCACATGGCCATCTCCAGGCTCTGGTCTGCAATAGGGAAAGAAATAATGAGGAAGCTTCTGTTTGAAAGAGAGATTAGAGACGGCACAAGCTGCTTCCCTCAACCTAGCTGTACAAACAGCCAGAGAAGCGAAGGTACCAATAGCAACAGTTCCTGGAAGTTGATTTCCTGAAAGAAGCCTACATAAAACTCTATTCAATTGTAAGAAATAAGCTTCTTTTTTAACATTCACTGTATACAGCGTCTTTTCAAATGTACACTTTTCAGATAATCGCGGTGTTTCTCTAGTAGTATTCTCTCTCTTTAAGGAGATTGGATGACAAATCCTTTGGCTTACAGGTATATTTCAACTTATCCTTTTAGAAACACGATTGTAACTAATGCAGCAGCCCCCAAAATGAATAAGGAGCACTCCTGTGACAGGTGCTCTCCTCCAAAGAGCCCAAAACACTTTATATTAGTTGTCAAAATAGATTTCAGATTGGGGGTGGGAGGGAAGAAGAAATACAGAAAATAGAAACATTAACTGATATAATAATGGGGAAGAATTTTCTAGGTGTAAAAGAAAAATATATATAAGATGCTAGAAACAAATTAAAGACAAATACTAGACTAAAAAGGTGTTTTCAAATAATAAAACAAACTATAATAGAAATAGTTAATAGCCTTAGTTCATAAAGAGCTCTACTATCAATGAGAAAATATTAACGGGCCATTGAAATCTGGCAAGGGGCTTGAACAAGCATTTCCCAAAAGAAAAAAAAATGACCCAAAACATATGAATATTCAACATTATTAATCCACAAAGGCATTCACAATAGAAGCCGTTTTCAGCTCTCGACAGGCTCAGAGTTAATGTGTATGGAGCCCGTACTGAGCACTATTATATAGCACTGTTCTGGGTCACATCTGCCAGTCACTAACCCTTGCATCAACTCACCATTAATAGGTACTATTATTATTCCCATGTTATAGACAAGGAAACTGAACACAGAAATATAAGTAATTTAATCAAGTTCGTGTGGCTTTACTCCATAATCTGGCTCCGCATCCATGTTCTTTTTTTTTTTAATATTTATTCATTTATTTATTTTAGATAGAGAGACGGTGCATGCATGCTCATGGGAGCTGGGGGAGGGGCAGGAGGAGAGAGAATCCTCAAGCAGACTCCCCATTGAGCAGGGATCCCAACATGGGCTCAATCCCAGGACCCTGAGATCATGACGTGAGCCAAAATCATGACCTGAGCCATCCAGGTGCCCCCCTGCCCCCCGCCGCCATGCTATTAGCCACTATACTTCACTTCCTTCCTGCATGTTTGCAATGGACTGGCTGTGTGTGTCCACCCAAAATTCGTATGTTGAAATCTTTGCTAGTGTGATGGTATTAGAAGATGGGGCTTTTGAGAGGTAAACAGACCACGACTGTGGATTTCTCACAAAGATATTAGTACCCTTATAAAAGGGATCCCCAGAGAGCTCTCTCAGTGGATGAGAAATCAGCAGTCTGAAACCCAGGAAAGGGCTCTCACTCGAGGGCTGGGCTGCTCTTGAGCTTCCTGCCTCTAGAAGTGTGAGAAATAAAATTTCTGATCTTCAACTTCCAGCCTCCAGACTGTGAGAAATAAATTTGTTGTTTATAAGCCACTCTGTCTATGGTATTCTATGCTAGTAGCCTGAATGAATAGAGTAGTCTTGGGTGCAGTGAAACTCCCTTTCCATAGGGATGAGGGGACAGCCAAATGGATGCAGTTGTTATAATGCATACAAATGGCAAGTGAAGCAGTGACTTGTGTAAAAGTTCTGAAACAGCTTCGTATGGAATAAGATATATTTTTACAAAGGGATGAAAACCTTGAAGACAATGAATAGCCTCTACGTGGAATGGCCCCCACTGGCAACTATGGCACCGGGAGTGAACATAGACAAAGGGGTCTGTCCTCGGTGCTAGCTTGCTGGCAAAGCTGTGACCACAAAAGCACAAAGAAGTAAAGGATTAAACATGTGTGACTGTGGAACTCACATTTGGTGCCTCATCTTTCCATCAAAGTCACTGGCAGAAAGATGAGTCGTGGGAAGAGGGAGAGAGAGGATATCAGGCATAATCACCCTATGGATCATGGTGCGGAGCCAGAAGGGATGACTTAACATCACCTTTAAACCAGGCAATGAGAATTTCAACAGACTTGGGTTTAGTGGTGAACGATGTTAGTCTAGACTCAGAAGTTGGGTGGAAGACGGAGCCAGAAGAGATGACTTAACATTTGTTCTGAGATGCAGAAAGATCACCTTTAAACCAGCCAATGAGAATTTCAACAGACTTGGGTTTGGTGGTGAGCAATGTTAGTCTAGACTCAGAAGTTGGATGGAAGACAGAGGCAGGGATCCTAGGATAGGGGCTGATGGGAAGTCAAGGGAAAAAAGCAAAAAGACTCAAGGATCACGTTGGACCATCACAACACGATGCAGGGTCAATGTCAGTCAACAGTCCCCAGGAATAAACTCTGTAGTTAAGCATTTGTGAATCGAGTCAGTGGGAGTTCTTCAAATCACCTAACTGAAAATGTCAGGGAACAAATTGATATTCTTACAGAAAACCTAGCATTTAGAAAAAGAAAATGGAAGAAAACGTCTCTCATGGCCTTTATCAGAATCTGGGAAACTGCTTTCATTCAACTTGATAAAGAAAGAGTATCCTTTGCTTCCTCCCCTACTAATTGCAGATATGGCCACCAACACAATGAAGATGTGAAACATTTCCATCACCCTAAGCAGTTTCCCCATGTCCCTCTGCAGACCATTTCCTGTCGCCTCTTGTGGCCTGATCTGCTTCCACCATTAGATTAGTTTTGCCTGGTCTAGAAATTCATAAAAATGGAATATAATAAGTACTCTTTTGTTCTGGCTTCTTTCACCCAACATAATGTTTTAAAAATTCATCCTTGTTGCATATCGATAGTTTGCCCCTTTACATTGCTCAAAAGTATTCCATTGCGTGAATATCACAATCTCTTGATCCATTTAGTTGGTGGATACCTGGGCCTTTTCCAGTTTGGGGCTATTAGCGAAGCTGCTGTGAACATTCATGTACAAGTCAGTTTGAGGACATGTTTTCATTTCTCATGGGTCAAACTGTACCAGCGGAATTGCTGGGTCCACTTTAAAGCATATGTTCCACTTTATAGGAAAGTGCCAATTGTTTTCTAAAGTGTTTATACCATGCTATTTTTCATTTTTTCCCCTTACTTTTAATTATGGTGAGATACACACACAACTAACCATATTAACCATTTTAAGTGTCCCCTCAGTAATGTTAGTACACTCACATTGTTGTGCAACTAATCTCCAGAACTCTTCCCACTGAGCAAAACTGAAACTTAAAAAAAAAAAAAAAAGATTTTATTTATTTATTTGAGAGAGAGCGCACAGAGGGAGAATGAAAAAGAGAAGCAGACTCTCCAACGAGCTGAGAGTCTGACGTGGGGCTCAATCCCAGGACCCTGGGATTATGACCTGAGCCGAAGGCAGACGCTTAACCACCTGAGCCACCCAGACACCCCAAAACTGAAACTTTTTATCCATTAAACAATCCCACCCCCCTCCTCCCTACCCATCAGCTCCTGGCAACCACCTTTCCACTTTCTGTCTCTATGAGTTTGACTACTCTAGGCACTTCATATCAACAGAATCATGGAGTTTTTGTCTTTTTGTGACCAGGTTATTTCACTTAGCATAAAGTCCTCAAGTTTCATCCATGTGCCTTTTGTTTTTAAGGCTGAATAATATTCTATTGTATGTAGAGACCACATTTTTGTTTACCTATGTGTCTGTTGATGAACACATGAGTCGCTTTTACTTTTTTGGCTATTAGAAATAATACTGCTAAGAACATGGATGCACAAATATCTCTTCAAGATCTTGATTTCAGTTCTTTTGACTATATACTCAGAAATGGAATTGCCTGATCACATAGTAAAATAAATATCTCTAATTTTTTGAGGAACTTCCATAGTGTTCTCCACGGTGACTGTACCATTGTTCAATCCTACCGGCAGTGCACAAAAGTTTCAATCTCACCACATCTTCATCCACACTTGTTATTTTCTGGGTTGTTTTTTTTTTTGATGGTTTTCTTCCTGGGTAAAGACTTGATTGTAGTCTAATGTGTATTTTCTCCTAATGATTAATGATGTTGAGCATCTTTGTATGTGCTCTTTAGTCATTTGTGTATCTTCTCGGGACAAATACCTATTTGAGACCTTTGCCTATTTTTAATTTTTTAAATTTTTATTTTTTAATTTTTATTCTTTATTTTGGTTGAAGGTATTTTTGCCTACTTTTTTTTTTTTTAAAGATTTTATTTATTTATTCGACAGAGATAGAGACAGCCAGCGAGAGAGGGAACACAAGCAGGGGGAGTGGGAGAGGAAGAAGCAGGCTCATAGCAGAGGAGCCTGATGTGGGGCTCGATCCCAGAACGCTGGGATCACGCCCTGAGCCGAAGGCAGACGCTTAACCGCTGTGCCACCCAGGCGCCCCATTTTTGCCTACTTTTTAATTAGGTTTTCTTTGTTGTTGCTGAGTTGAAGGAGTTCTTTATATATTCTGGATATTAACCTCTTAGCAGATACACGCTTTGCAAATATTTTCTTCCACCCTGGAGTTGCTTTGCCACTCATTTTAATGAGACCTCCAGATGATTTACACGTAAATTTCAGTTTGAGAAGTGCTAGCCTAGATATTGTTTCTAGGTTGATTGAAACTCACTGTCATTCTTTTATCTTTCGAAGCAAATCCATATACCACATCTTTATATTTGTAAATATATTAGAAAGCCTCTGTAAAAAACAAGGATTCTTAAAAAAAAATATATCCACACTACTTAATCACATTTAGAACAACTGACAATAACTACATAATATCATGAAATATTGAACAATCATGTTGATGGTTGAAGTTGCCGGTTATTGTGACAGGAATTGATGAAAATGCAAAGGTTGACAGCCAGGAGTTGACGCCCAAGGCATGGTGAGGAGTGACAGAGGTCACCAGATGATAAAGAGGGGGTAGTGTTCAAGTCAGGTAGCCTCAACCTCAAAGGTATGGGTGAAATCCCAACACTCCTCACCCCCACCTCCAAGAAATGTGGAGACATGGTTTGGAAATGGCAATGAGAAGCAAAAAGGAATATTTTGAGTCAGGTACAAGGTGTATAAAAGAAAAAAAAGTATCTTTAAAAATAGCCACTGCTTGAGCAATTTGAAGGAAGAAGAGTAGTCACAGGGAGAACCAGGTTTCAGGTGAATTCGGGAGGTGAAAAAAACATTCTTCAAAGAGAATAAATGTATGAGGGTCACCTGATTGCTGACGTGGAAGGCACAGTGAAAAATTTGGATATGGGTGAGGATGAGAGGGGTAGAGAATCAAGTTAGGTTTATGGGGGAGATGTTCTGGACAGTGTGGGTCATGATTAGGGTGACAATGCATCCCCAGTTTTCCCAAGATGGTCCTAGTTTTTACCTGTCATCCTGACATGCAATTTAGTACATATCCGGGTTCAGACAATAAACGATGTGGTCTCCGTAGACGTAAAGCTTGATTGAAGAAGTTTGTTCTCCAAGCAGCGGCTGAGTGAACAAGGATATGCAGCATGGTGGGATCCGTCCCGAGAGCCAACCTGTTCTAGGTAACTCTGGAGTGACCACCCCCGCTGCAGTGCGGGCAGCCAGTGTCGAGGATGGTCTTTTTCTCCATCAGTAAGTTCACTGGGGGTGAAGAATGGGTAAACTTTGACCCAGAAATTCTGCAGCTGAGTATATCTCCCTAAGAAAGTAATCAATACTGCAAAGATTATTTATGAAAAAATGTTGTTCCAGTATTATTACAACAAGCTGGAGTCCCCGAGATAAATTAGAAAATAATTAACCATCTTTAAATGAAATAGCTTTACCTCTTTCCTGGGGAACAAACTACAGAGAATCATCCAGGCACCACATGTCTCAGTCCCCGATAACTACCTACGATCACAGCATCTGGCATTGTGACCTTTGATTTTGAGGCTCGGATTTGACACCATTCAAATACCTATCTTTGGGGGTTTTGATAATATCAGTGAATTTAAAATGCTTATTAATTGTTAAGTCTTTCTATTTTTGAGCTAGTTTTAATGCATATTTTCTGGATAAGTACAAATGTTGCATAATTTTCCAAAACTTATTGGTATAAAACTGCTCAGAATGCCCATTCATGATTTCTAAATTCCTTACATTTTTATTTGTTTTCTCTCTTGTAATTTGATCCAGCTCTAGTTTTTTGACTTTACTAATTCTTGTTTTATATCTCGTTAATTTCTATTCCTGCCTTCTTTCTGTCCCTTTACTTACCTTATTTATCTAGCTCTTGAGAAAACTTCTTAATTCATTTCTTTTCAATATTTCTTGCTTTTAAAAGAAAAAAGAAGGCATTTAAGGTAATAAAGTTACTTCTAAATATGCATATTTGAATTCCACAAGTTTTGATAGACCATACTTCAGTATCCAGTTTTAAGTATTTTATAATCCTCTTTCATGAAATCTTTTATAGTAAGATTTTAGGATTGAAGCCATATGGTATTTTTAAAAGTGATTTTATTCTTGACTTCTCATTTAATTGGATTATGGTGAAAGCACATGGTCTCTATCATATTGACTCTTTGACAGTTGCTGAAATTTCTTAGGGATCCAGAGTGTGGTTAATTTTTGAAATGTCCTGTATACTTTCTGTGAATGTGCTCCAACAACGTATAATGTCTATTTGTGGGAAGCAGAGTTCTAAATATCTATTAGATAAAGTTAATTTATGTTGTAAATCTTCGGATCCTTACTAATTTGTGGTCTAATTTATTGGATTCTGATTGAGATGTAGCAAAGTGTACCACTATGGTTGTGGTTTTGTCCACCTCTTGTGGTAATTCTATCACTTTCTTTTATGCAATTATAGGTTTTGTTATAGGTATAGTCAAGCTCACAGATAATACATTTTCTCAGTGATTTTTTTCTTCAACTGTTAGGGATTAATCCTTTTTTATCACTATTAATTTTTTGTGTTATATTTGATTTTGTATGGTAATAATATTACTATAACCCTTTTTTTTTTTTAAGCCATCTCTATGCTGAATGTGGGGCTCGAACTCACAACCCTGAGATCAAGAATCACATGCTCTACCTACTGAGCCAGCCAGGCACCCTTCACCCCTTTCTTTTGGTTATTTGAATTTGGAGACATAGTTTGGAAATGGCAATGAGAAGCAAAGAGGAATATTCTGAATCAGGTACAAGGTGTATAAAAGGTTATTTGAATCTTTTCTCCATCCCTCTTTTTAAATACAGTTCTTTACTTTGAAATAATTACATATGCAAGAAATTTACAACAAGACAAAAAAAGTGTACAGGGAGTTTTGTGCACTCTTCAACTTCCCTCAATGTTCACATCTTGAAGAATTATACATCCCTTTAATTTCAATGTCTACAGTATGCTTCTTGCAAGGAAAATACAGCTAGATTTTGTTTCCTTATCAAATTTGATCATTTCAGTCATTTGTATTATTTTTAAAATTTTAATTCCAGTATAGTTAATATACAGTGTTATATTCGTTTCAGATGTACAATATCACGATTCAAGAATTCTATACATTACTCAGTGCTCATCAAGATAAGTGTACTCTTAATCCCCTTTGTCTCTTTCACCCATTCCCCTGCCCATCTCCCCTTTGATGACCATCAGTTTGTGCTCTGTCATTAAGAGTCTGTGTTTTGGTTTGTCTCTTTTCTCTATTATTTGCTTTGTTTCTTAAATTTCACGTATGAGTGAAATCATACGGTATTTGTCTTTCTCTGACTTATTTTGTGTAGCATTTTACTCTCTAGTTCCATCCATGTCATTGCAAATAGCAAGATTTCCTTCTTTTTTATGGTTTTTATGGTTTTATGGTCTTTTATACCACATCTTTATCCATTCATCTATTGATGGACCCTTGGGCTGATTCCCTAGTTTGGCTATTGTAAATACTGCAATAAACATAGGGCTATATATGTCCTTTTGAATTGGTGTTTTCATATTCTTTGGGTAAATTACCCAGTAGGGCAATTACTGGATCATATGGTAATTCTATTTTTAATTTTTTGAGGAACCTCGATACCGTTTTCCACAGTGGCTGCACAAAATTGCATTCCCACCAACAGTGCACAAGGGTTCCTTTTTCTCCACATCCTCACCAACCCTTACTTCTTGTGTTTTTGATTTTAGCCGTTCTGACAGGTGTGGGGTGATACCTCACTGTGGTTTTGTTTTGCATTTCCCTGATGATGAGTGATGGTGAGCATCTTATCATGAGTCTGTGTCCATCCATCTGTATGTTTCCTTTGGTGAAATGTCTGTTCATGTCTTCTGCCCTTTTTAATTGGATTACTTGTTTTTGGTGTGGACTTGTACCAGTTCTCTATGTGTTTTGGATACTAACTTTTTATTGGATCTGTCATTTGCAAACATCCCATTCCACAGTTTGCCTTTTAGTTTCGTTGATTGTTTCCTTTGCTGTGCAGAAGCTTTTATTTTGATGTAGTCTCAATAGTTTATTTTTGCTTTTGTTTGCCTTGCCTCCGGAGACGTATCTAGTAAGAAGCTGTTGCAGCTGATGTCAAAAAGGTTACTGCTTGTGCCCTCTTCTAGGATTTTTTACGGTTTTAGGTCTCACATTTAGGTCTTTAACCCATTTTGAGTTTATTTTTGTGTATGGTATGAGAAAGTGGTCCAGTTTCATTCTTTTGCATGTAGCTATCCAGGTTTCCCAACACCATTCGTTGAAGAGACTGTCTTTTTCTCATTGTATATTCATGTCTCCTTTGTCTAAGATTCATTGGCCATATAATTATGGGTCCATTTCTGGGCTTTCTACTCTGTTTCACTGATCTAAGTGTCTATTTTTGTGCCAGTACCATACTTACTACAGCTTTGTAATATATCTTGAAATCTGGAATTATGACATCTCTAGTTCTGTTTTTTTCTTTTTCAAGATTGCTTTGGCTATTTGGGGTCTTTATGGTTCCATACACATTTTAGGATTGTTTGTTCTAGTTCTGTGAAAAATGCTGTTGTGTTTTGATAAGGATTGCATTAAGTCTGTGGATTGTTCTGGGTGGTATGGATATTTTAACAATATTTGTTCTCTCAGTCCATGAGCATGGAATATCTTCCCATTTGTTTGTGTTATTGTTAATTTCTTTCATCAGTGTTTTATAGTTTTTAGAGTAAGGTCTTTTACTTCCTTGGTTAAGTTTATTCTTAGGCATTTTATTATTATAGAGACAGCCAGCGAGAGAGGGAACACAAGCAGGGGGAGTGGGAGAGGAAGAAGCAGGCTCATAGCAGAGGAGCCTGATGTGGGGCTCGATCCCAGAACGCTGGGATCACGCCCTGAGCCGAAGGCAGACGCTTAACCGCTGTGCCACCCAGGCGCCCCATTTTTGCCTACTTTTTAATTAGGTTTTCTTTGTTGTTGCTGAGTTGAAGGAGTTCTTTATATATTCTGGATATTAACCTCTTAGCAGATACACGCTTTGCAAATATTTTCTTCCACCCTGGAGTTGCTTTGCCACTCATTTTAATGAGACCTCCAGATGATTTACACGTAAATTTCAGTTTGAGAAGTGCTAGCCTAGATATTGTTTCTAGGTTGATTGAAACTCACTGTCATTCTTTTATCTTTCGAAGCAAATCCATATACCACATCTTTATATTTGTAAATATATTAGAAAGCCTCTGTAAAAAACAAGGATTCTTAAAAAAAAATATATCCACACTACTTAATCACATTTAGAACAACTGACAATAACTACATAATATCATGAAATATTGAACAATCATGTTGATGGTTGAAGTTGCCGGTTATTGTGACAGGAATTGATGAAAATGCAAAGGTTGACAGCCAGGAGTTGACGCCCAAGGCATGGTGAGGAGTGACAGAGGTCACCAGATGATAAAGAGGGGGTAGTGTTCAAGTCAGGTAGCCTCAACCTCAAAGGTATGGGTGAAATCCCAACACTCCTCACCCCCACCTCCAAGAAATGTGGAGACATGGTTTGGAAATGGCAATGAGAAGCAAAAAGGAATATTTTGAGTCAGGTACAAGGTGTATAAAAGAAAAAAAAGTATCTTTAAAAATAGCCACTGCTTGAGCAATTTGAAGGAAGAAGAGTAGTCACAGGGAGAACCAGGTTTCAGGTGAATTCGGGAGGTGAAAAAAACATTCTTCAAAGAGAATAAATGTATGAGGGTCACCTGATTGCTGACGTGGAAGGCACAGTGAAAAATTTGGATATGGGTGAGGATGAGAGGGGTAGAGAATCAAGTTAGGTTTATGGGGGAGATGTTCTGGACAGTGTGGGTCATGATTAGGGTGACAATGCATCCCCAGTTTTCCCAAGATGGTCCTAGTTTTTACCTGTCATCCTGACATGCAATTTAGTACATATCCGGGTTCAGACAATAAACGATGTGGTCTCCGTAGACGTAAAGCTTGATTGAAGAAGTTTGTTCTCCAAGCAGCGGCTGAGTGAACAAGGATATGCAGCATGGTGGGATCCGTCCCGAGAGCCAACCTGTTCTAGGTAACTCTGGAGTGACCACCCCCGCTGCAGTGCGGGCAGCCAGTGTCGAGGATGGTCTTTTTCTCCATCAGTAAGTTCACTGGGGGTGAAGAATGGGTAAACTTTGACCCAGAAATTCTGCAGCTGAGTATATCTCCCTAAGAAAGTAATCAATACTGCAAAGATTATTTATGAAAAAATGTTGTTCCAGTATTATTACAACAAGCTGGAGTCCCCGAGATAAATTAGAAAATAATTAACCATCTTTAAATGAAATAGCTTTACCTCTTTCCTGGGGAACAAACTACAGAGAATCATCCAGGCACCACATGTCTCAGTCCCCGATAACTACCTACGATCACAGCATCTGGCATTGTGACCTTTGATTTTGAGGCTCGGATTTGACACCATTCAAATACCTATCTTTGGGGGTTTTGATAATATCAGTGAATTTAAAATGCTTATTAATTGTTAAGTCTTTCTATTTTTGAGCTAGTTTTAATGCATATTTTCTGGATAAGTACAAATGTTGCATAATTTTCCAAAACTTATTGGTATAAAACTGCTCAGAATGCCCATTCATGATTTCTAAATTCCTTACATTTTTATTTGTTTTCTCTCTTGTAATTTGATCCAGCTCTAGTTTTTTGACTTTACTAATTCTTGTTTTATATCTCGTTAATTTCTATTCCTGCCTTCTTTCTGTCCCTTTACTTACCTTATTTATCTAGCTCTTGAGAAAACTTCTTAATTCATTTCTTTTCAATATTTCTTGCTTTTAAAAGAAAAAAGAAGGCATTTAAGGTAATAAAGTTACTTCTAAATATGCATATTTGAATTCCACAAGTTTTGATAGACCATACTTCAGTATCCAGTTTTAAGTATTTTATAATCCTCTTTCATGAAATCTTTTATAGTAAGATTTTAGGATTGAAGCCATATGGTATTTTTAAAAGTGATTTTATTCTTGACTTCTCATTTAATTGGATTATGGTGAAAGCACATGGTCTCTATCATATTGACTCTTTGACAGTTGCTGAAATTTCTTAGGGATCCAGAGTGTGGTTAATTTTTGAAATGTCCTGTATACTTTCTGTGAATGTGCTCCAACAACGTATAATGTCTATTTGTGGGAAGCAGAGTTCTAAATATCTATTAGATAAAGTTAATTTATGTTGTAAATCTTCGGATCCTTACTAATTTGTGGTCTAATTTATTGGATTCTGATTGAGATGTAGCAAAGTGTACCACTATGGTTGTGGTTTTGTCCACCTCTTGTGGTAATTCTATCACTTTCTTTTATGCAATTATAGGTTTTGTTATAGGTATAGTCAAGCTCACAGATAATACATTTTCTCAGTGATTTTTTTCTTCAACTGTTAGGGATTAATCCTTTTTTATCACTATTAATTTTTTGTGTTATATTTGATTTTGTATGGTAATAATATTACTATAACCCTTTTTTTTTTTAAGCCATCTCTATGCTGAATGTGGGGCTCGAACTCACAACCCTGAGATCAAGAATCACATGCTCTACCTACTGAGCCAGCCAGGCACCCTTCACCCCTTTCTTTTGGTTATTTGAATTTGGAGACATAGTTTGGAAATGGCAATGAGAAGCAAAGAGGAATATTCTGAATCAGGTACAAGGTGTATAAAAGGTTATTTGAATCTTTTCTCCATCCCTCTTTTTAAATACAGTTCTTTACTTTGAAATAATTACATATGCAAGAAATTTACAACAAGACAAAAAAAGTGTACAGGGAGTTTTGTGCACTCTTCAACTTCCCTCAATGTTCACATCTTGAAGAATTATACATCCCTTTAATTTCAATGTCTACAGTATGCTTCTTGCAAGGAAAATACAGCTAGATTTTGTTTCCTTATCAAATTTGATCATTTCAGTCATTTGTATTATTTTTAAAATTTTAATTCCAGTATAGTTAATATACAGTGTTATATTCGTTTCAGATGTACAATATCACGATTCAAGAATTCTATACATTACTCAGTGCTCATCAAGATAAGTGTACTCTTAATCCCCTTTGTCTCTTTCACCCATTCCCCTGCCCATCTCCCCTTTGATGACCATCAGTTTGTGCTCTGTCATTAAGAGTCTGTGTTTTGGTTTGTCTCTTTTCTCTATTATTTGCTTTGTTTCTTAAATTTCACGTATGAGTGAAATCATACGGTATTTGTCTTTCTCTGACTTATTTTGTGTAGCATTTTACTCTCTAGTTCCATCCATGTCATTGCAAATAGCAAGATTTCCTTCTTTTTTATGGTTTTTATGGTTTTATGGTCTTTTATACCACATCTTTATCCATTCATCTATTGATGGACCCTTGGGCTGATTCCCTAGTTTGGCTATTGTAAATACTGCAATAAACATAGGGCTATATATGTCCTTTTGAATTGGTGTTTTCATATTCTTTGGGTAAATTACCCAGTAGGGCAATTACTGGATCATATGGTAATTTTATTTTTTTTTTTTTTAGGAACCTCGATACCGTACTGTTTTGTGGCTGCACAAAATTGCATTCCCACCAACAGTGCACAAGGGTTCCTTTTTCTCCACATCCTCACCAACCCTTACTTCTTGTGTTTTTGATTTTAGCCGTTCTGACAGGTGTGGGGTGATACCTCACTGTGGTTTTGTTTTGCATTTCCCTGATGATGAGTGATGGTGAGCATCTTATCATGAGTCTGTGTCCATCCATCTGTATGTTTCCTTTGGTGAAATGTCTGTTCATGTCTTCTGCCCTTTTTAATTGGATTACTTGTTTTTGGTGTGGACTTGTACCAGTTCTCTATGTGTTTTGGATACTAACTTTTTATTGGATCTGTCATTTGCAAACATCCCATTCCACAGTTTGCCTTTTAGTTTCGTTGATTGTTTCCTTTGCTGTGCAGAAGCTTTTATTTTGATGTAGTCTCAATAGTTTATTTTTGCTTTTGTTTGCCTTGCCTCCGGAGACGTATCTAGTAAGAAGCTGTTGCAGCTGATGTCAAAAAGGTTACTGCTTGTGCCCTCTTCTAGGATTTTTTACGGTTTTAGGTCTCACATTTAGGTCTTTAACCCATTTTGAGTTTATTTTTGTGTATGGTATGAGAAAGTGGTCCAGTTTCATTCTTTTGCATGTAGCTATCCAGGTTTCCCAACACCATTCGTTGAAGAGACTGTCTTTTTCTCATTGTATATTCATGTCTCCTTTGTCTAAGATTCATTGGCCATATAATTATGGGTCCATTTCTGGGCTTTCTACTCTGTTTCACTGATCTAAGTGTCTATTTTTGTGCCAGTACCATACTTACTACAGCTTTGTAATATATCTTGAAATCTGGAATTATGACATCTCTAGTTCTGTTTTTTTCTTTTTCAAGATTGCTTTGGCTATTTGGGGTCTTTATGGTTCCATACACATTTTAGGATTGTTTGTTCTAGTTCTGTGAAAAATGCTGTTGTGTTTTGATAAGGATTGCATTAAGTCTGTGGATTGTTCTGGGTGGTATGGATATTTTAACAATATTTGTTCTCTCAGTCCATGAGCATGGAATATCTTCCCATTTGTTTGTGTTATTGTTAATTTCTTTCATCAGTGTTTTATAGTTTTTAGAGTAAGGTCTTTTACTTCCTTGGTTAAGTTTATTCTTAGGCATTTTATTATTTTTGGTGCAATTATAATTTCAGTCATTTTTAAAAGGTGATTTTAATCTGTTTACCTTTAGAGCTGTTACTGATATAGCTGGAATTGTTTCTACTTTCTTATTTTCTTTCTTTGTTTTTTCTTTTTCTGCTCATCCTCCTTTTTATTGGTTTTCTTATCTCTTCTGACTTTTGACTTTTTAAAAAGATCTTATTTTTTTATTTGCCATAGAGAAAGAGAGAACACAAGCAGGAGGAGCTGCAGGCAGAGGGAGAAGCAGACTCTCCGCTGAGCAGGAAGAGTGATGCAGGACTCGATCCCAGGACCCAAGGATCATGATCTGAGCTAAAGGCAGACGCTTAACTGACTGAGCCACCCAGGCGTCCCCTGACCTTTGATTTTCTTGTTGTTTAAGATGTGAGTTTATGTTTATAGTCAGTACTACTCTCACTAGAATATTATATCTATTTCCATATTTCAGTTATTTTTTGTAACCCAATTCCTTTTCTCTGGGTTCAATTTTCTCCACACTGAAATACATTCTTTAATAGTTTTGTTTTTTCTTTTTAATTGAGAAGATGTGTGTGGTAAATTCTGGTCTTAGTATATCTGTCATTCTCTGAGTATAAAAGTCTAGGTGGATAATTATTTGCCTTTAGGACATTTGAAATACATCTTTATGCATCTCTCTTTGCTGATGATACTTCCACAGTCATTAAAATGTGGGAATCTTCTTTCTGCCTGATAACTTTTAAATTTTCTAAGAGAGTTTTGCTATAATATGTCTTGTTTGGATTTATTTTGATTTGTCTTCCTCGGTATTTTGACTAACTACCCTTTTCATTTAAAAGCTTATGTTTGGACCCAATTCTTGAAAAACTTTTACTAGTCTCTTTAAATATAATTTGTCCACCATCCCCTCATTTTCTTTCTCTGTGCCTTCCAACAGGGACACAGGGAAGCCTTTCAATGTAATCACTATTTCTGTGTGAATATTTCCATTAACTAATTTTTCCCTTCCATTAGGTGCAATAGTTTATTCTATTTCTTAAGGTATATTTATGACCACATTTTTTTCATTTCTAATATTTATAATTTATTATATTTCATATCCATCCATCTTGGTTCATCTATGCCGATTTTGTTTCATAATATTTTCTCTCCCATTTCCTTTTTTTTTAGGAAGATGTTTCCCTGTATTTTCTCTTTACATATCTTAAAATATTTGTTTTAAACTCTTTTCAGATATTCCTATTATTTTTAATTCTTCAGAATTGTATGTATTTCATGATTTTGCCAGTTCTCTTTCTTGGGATTATAATTCTATATGCATTATGAATATTTGCTTTGTAGGTCTCTTTGGATGTTGTTTCTGGTTTTGTTTTGACTCTCCTGGTGTGTTCCCCTCACACACTGTTGGGTGGGTGAGCATTTGCTCGCACCCACTCACCGGGACCCCGGAACCATCCGTCGCAGGGAGGTAGCACGGGAGCTGTTGCAGTTCACTCACTGAGCCGCTAGGCGGCCTGCTTCCTGCAGCTCTCGCTCGTGGTTTTTTGCCCTTCCTCTTCAGGTCCGCAGTGTCACGGAAACCCTACTGCCAAGCAATGTCCCCAGCAGAAATTCTGAATTCTATTTCAGAGGCAGAGGATCCACACCTGGCTCTGCTTCCGTAGTGAGCTAACTCGGGCCTCAGTCTTCGGTGGAGCAATTTACCCGACCGAGCCAGCCTCCCAGGGCTGTCTGCCCCGTTCCAGAAGCACGGTTCCGGCCGTGTACTCACTCTCTTCTTGCTGGTTCCTAGTCTACATTAATCTTCATTTTGGTTTTGAATATAACTACGTCTTTTTATTGTTCCGTCTTCTACTTTGTCCACCACTGCTGTGCTTGGAACAGAAGGAATGTCCCGAAGAGTGAAGTTAACGCTCGCTAGAATGGAGATTCTGTATTAATTCAGGCTCAAAGGACTTAAAAGGAAAAGTATGGTTTTAATAGTGAGAATATTTTATCGTAGCTTCTCAAAAGTCTAACAAGGCATAGTAACTATGTGCACTGATAAACAAGAGCTTGTAACGACGCTGCCTTCCGTTGCCAATAGGTAGTATTTTTAAAGACTATATGACAACAGCACACTAAGCATGTATTGTTGTCTTGTGATTTCTTTTCTTTTTGAAAACGGACTTTTCCCAAATTTATGTCCAGACTCATGGTCTTTTAACTTTCTTGAGAATTGCAGCAATCAATGAAGAAAACTAAAACCTCAAAGGGCAAAAAATGTTGCCGAACTAGTAATGGCAGGTGCAGAAAGCAGAAGAAAACTAGAATATCGGAACACGGAGTGACTTTATCTTTCCTAGTCCCGCTCCCTGATGGAAAGAGAATCTTACTCCTCGGGGGTTGCTAGGAGAATGGAAGAAAACCTAATTTCCGAATAGCAATTGGTTACGGGGAGAAAAAAATCTATGCCACAGGGAATAATTTCTTTTTTCTAAAAACGTATTTTTAATTTTAGTTTCACGCTGTTTTTAATTCTCTCTGGGTATGATGCCCCTGACATTTTTTTCAACAAAATTCATGCCAGAATGGAAACTCTTCTTGAAGGATGCATTTCATACATTAAATTAATAGGATGTTAAGAGTCTAAATTTTATTTTTTTTTAAAGATTCTATTTATTTATTTGACAGAGAAAGAGAGAGAGCACAAGCAGAGGGAGCTGCAGTGGGAGAGGGAGAAACAAGCTCCCCACTGAGCAGGGAGCCCAACGCAGGGCTCAGTCCCAGGACCCTGGATTCATGACCTGAACCGAAGGCAGATGCTTAACCGATAGAGCCACCCAGGCAACCCTAGAGTCTAAATTTTAAAGCATGAATACAATAGAAATGGCTTGTGCATAACTCAAAGCCTTGTATTTGAGGAATGTCTAGGTTGGAGTTCATCATATTGATTCCTAGCTTATTAGCATATCAGTGCTGGCGATGGTGTGTGTTTAATAGAACTATACTGAACAAGTTATTCTACAAATAACAGGAGACATGAAGTGATGAATATTGCATGACTATCGGTTCCAATGATCAAGAGGATCATCTCTTTTATTTTCCTATAATGGGTTTAAGAGTTTTTATTTCTTTTGTAAGCAATAAGCTCTATGTTTCTATATGTTGCCCATTAGAAAGAATATTGGTACTTTTTTCAAAGGGAGTTTTGTGGATGTTGTGTGCACGCGTGTGATTCTGAGTATACACACAAACATTTACATACACAACACGTCTGTTGGCCGAGAGAGCTCTGTAAGTGAACACTTTAAACTCCATTCTCTCAGGACAGGCTTTTTAAAATTAATTAATATTTTTGAGAGAGAGGGAGCAGGAGCTGGGGGTAGGAGCAGAGGGAAAGAGACAAGCAGACTCCCTACTGAGCAGGGAGCCGGATGTGGGGCTCGATCCCAGGACCCTGGGATCAGGGCCTGAGCCCAAGCAGACGCTTAATTAACTGAGCCCCTCAGGCGCCCCCTCTTAGGGCAGCCTTTATAGATTTCTTTTAACATCTGTTTTTAGCTCTAGAATTGCTAATTGTGCGAAGAATGCTACAAAGTTTCTCACCATGAACAGGAATGGTAAAACCCATAAGCGTCTCATACCGAAAACCAAACAAAAGCAACATTTTGGGAAGGAAGTATGTTGGAAGAAAGAAAACACTGACTCTGGAACCAGGGGAACCGGACTGGACCCTCCTTGGCCACCGATTCACTGTGTAAATTTAACCTTGGGGACTTGTGAGCTTCTTTCCGTGACTCTCCTCACCTATAAGGAAAAGATGATCTCTGGCCTGAACGCTTGTGTGATGTCAACGCTCTTTGACTGATGATGTATCCAGAAACTAGGACAGGCACGCTATTAGAATAAGAAAATACGAGGATTCTGAATATGAAAATATGTTTCAAAGCACGTGGTGTGCAAAGTAAATGGGATGTCTAAAGATACACGGGTTGTGAGCTCCTGTCTAAGAAAAGCAGTCCTATCTGAGGTAACTTAGCTTTAGATGGTGGATACTGGTCATGAAATTATGTGTCCTGGACTCTTTCATTGTTCCTCACTTCTCCAAACCCCCTACGTGTGACCTACTAAAACTCCTCCAGGGTATTAGTTCTCTCTTTACATGTTTTCTGACTTGGCATCAGGGGCAGGACACGCATCCCAACATTTGGTAGAAGATTAAGAAACGTAGCAGGTCTACATTTTAGAGTGTTAGGAGCCCTACTCCCTTGTAGGAGCTTTAGAAATGAACTTCACATTGAAAGTGGCAGCAGGAGAGGAACTCCTGCTGAAGTCACTGCTAAACTGTGTGGAACGTGTGTGCAAACATTGCCAATGATAAAAAACTCATAGCACGCGGCAACCAACACTGACATACGACCAGCTCCTGAATCTCAAAGATAACCCCAAATTGTAAGAAAGATGAAGATGAAATAGGAAAATTAGTCATGGTCTGCCCTCTGTCCCAACCCAGGGGACACTTGTGGTGCCTTCCAGAATCAATGCCCAAACTATCTTGCTCTCAACCCTTACCAGTATCCCAGGACAAAACACAGGGCTATAAACACAGTCCCCATAATGAGACTTGCATTTGTCCCGCACGTTTTTGCCCAACACATTCCTCACTCAAAGCCCGAGTGGTAGTGAGGATAGGTATAAAATGGTGAGGATAGGGGCGCCTGGGTGACTCAGTCGTTAAGCGTCTGCCTTCGGCTCAGGGCGTGATCCCAAAGTCCTGGGATCGAGCCCCACATCAGGCTCCTCCGCTGGGAGCCTGCTTCTTCCTCTCCCACTCCCCCTGCTTGTGTTCCCTCTCTCGCTGGATGTCTCTCTCTCTCTCAAATAAATAAATAAAATCTTTAAAAAAAATAATCACAACAACAACCCATCATGAATCAGATACTGTTGGCCTGATTTTATAGATGAGAAACCAAGCCCTGGTCCATCTGCCCCCAAATTAGATATGAAGATAAAATACCCTTTTTATCTTGTTAAAACCTCTTCATTGGCATGTCCCTGTTCCTAGAAGCCCACACTAGGAGATACGGCAATATAATACCTCATCTTTTCTAAAGCTGATTTTATGTGACCCATCATCCTTTTCCCCTTTCTTTCAAAACTACTTAAGAAAAAAAAATAGCCAGCTCTTGTTAACCTAAGCAGTTTTTGTAAGTCTCCGGTCATGCTGAACTTTCACTTTTTAAATGCTATTTCCAGAGATAACCTTTCTGTCTTTTCTCCTTGTCCTTGCTTTTGTATCCCTTTTACACATGATCTTTTAAAAGCTATAAACTTATTTATATCTACCCCATTAGGAAACGGATGGCAGGTTACTGCTTAGAGATCTTAGACAATTTCATACTCAAGGAACCCAAAATATGCCTTGCCTGAGCCCTGGCGAGGTCTGACCTGAGCCATCCCAAATATATGGATGTTAGTGTTATTCTCACAGTTGTTTTTTTTTTTTAACGTAGGCTCTGCCAATTTGCTTAGTAATGGGTCACCTTCTCAAGCCACAGAATTAACTTTTTAAAAATACACTTTATTTTTATGATAATTTTGGACTTATGGAAAAACTGAAACAAATAATGGAGAGAATTCAGAGAGTATACACGTTCTATGCTGAGTTTCCCCTTATTAGCATCTTACATTAGTATAGTATAATTTGTCACAACTATTGAACCAGTAGTGATACAATATTACTTACTAAAGCCCAGCTTATCATTCATTTCATTCAAATGGCTTCATTCATTTTCCATATTGATTTCCAGTTTTCAATTTCAATGGTTACGGCTCTCAATTTTTTATTTTTTCCCACTTGCTTTCATCTTAAATGTCTCTCTTTCTCTAGATTCCTAAAGTGGGAGCTTGGATTATTGACATTAGATCTTTCTTCCCTTCTAACATACACACTTAATACTATAAATTTCCCTCGAAGCTCTGCTGTCACTACATCCCCCAAATTTCACTAAGTTGTATTACCATTTCCATTTAGTGCAAAACATTTGTAGTACCTCTTGAGACTTCATCTTGGACCCATGAGTTATTTAAGAATGTGTTGCTTGATTTTCAAACATGAGGGGTTTTCTAGCTATCTTTCTGGTGTCTGCTTCTAGTTTAAGTCCATCATGATCTGAGAACATTCTTTGTCTGATTTTTTTTAAAGATTTATTTATTTATTCTGGAGAGAGAGAGAGAGAGAGAAGAGGCATAGGGAAGAGGGAGAGGCAGAGAGAGACTTCTCCTCTGAGGACAGAGCCCTACACAGGGCTTGATCCCAGTGTAGGATCCTGAGATCGTGACCAGAGCTGAAATCAAGAGTTGGACGCCTAACTGACTGAGCCACCCAGGGGCCCCTGATGTCTGTTTTTTAAAAAATGTATTCAGGTGTGTTCCGTGGGCTGTCTCGGTATATGTTTCATGAAAGCTTGAGAAGAATGTGTATTTTGCTGTTTTGGATGAAGAATTCTGTAACTGTCAATTAGATCCGGTTGATTGATGATGCTATTCCCGTAAACTCCGACCTTACTGATCTTCTGCCAGTTACTCAAAGAGAGGAGAGTTGAAGTCTCCAACTAGAATAGTGGATTTATCTATTTCTCCTTAAAGTTCTATTCATTTTTGTATTTTGACACTGTGGCAAGGTGCATAAATGTTAAAGATTATTTTGTCTTCTTGGAGAGGACCATTATTTTTACGTAATGTCCTTCTTTATCCCTGAAATTTTTCCTTACCCTGAAGAGTCTATTTTGTCTGAAATTTATATAGCTATTCCGTCTTCTTAAAAATTAAGGGTAGCATGATATACCTTTCTCTATCCCTTTACTTTTAATCGGAGTCTTTCTATTTAAAGTGGGTTTCATGTAGACAACATATAATTGAGTTTGGATTTTAATCCATTTTGACAGTCTTTGTCTTTTAATTCATATATTTAAACCATTCTCATTTAAAATAACTAGTGATATATTTGATTAATATCTACCACGTGTGTAACTGTTTTCTACTTGTTGCCTTTGTTCTTTCTTCTTCCCCTCTTTTTCTGCCTCCTTTGTCTTTAATTGGGTATTTAATATGATTCCATTTTACCTCCTTTCTTAACATATCAGCTATGCTTCTAATTTTTAGTAATTGTTCTAGAGTTTGCAATATACATTTTTAAGCAATCTGAGTCAACCCTCAGAAAACATTATATCACACATAGTGCAGATACTTTGTGACAGTGTATCCAAGATCCTCCTTTTTATAAAAGAATTTATTCTATTTTCACTTATTTCTTCTCCTACAATCTTCCTTTCTTCATACAGACCTGAGTTTTTACATCTGAATCAGCTTTCTTCTCCTTGAAGAACTTCTTATATATTTCTTGTAGGACATGTCTGCTGGCAATAGATGCCCTCAATTTTTGTTTGTCTGAGAAAGTCTTTATTTCCCTTTCATTTTTAAAGGATAATTTGTGGAATTTAGAATTCTAGTTTGGTGGGGTTTTTTCCTCTCTGTGCTTTTTTTTTTTTTTTTTAAGATTTTATTTATTTATCTGAGAGAGAGAACACAAGCTGAGGGGAGAGGCAGAGGGAGAGGGAAAAGCAGACTCCTGGCAGCTCAGGGAGCCCTATGGAGCCCTATGCGGGGCTTGATCTCAGGACTCTGAGATCATGACCTGGGCCGAAAGCAGACGCTTAACTGACAGAGCCACCCAAACACCCCTCCTCTCTATGCTTTAAATATTTCACTTTACTTTCTTCTTGCTTGGGTGTTTTCTGATGAGATTTCTACTGTAATTCTTATCTTTGTTCTTCTATATGTAAGGTTTTTTTTTTTTCATTCGAACTTATTTCAAGACTTTGTTTTTGGTTTTCTGCAGTTTGAATGTGATATGCCTATGTATAGATTTTTTGGTAGTTATCTAGCTGGTGTTCTCTGAGCTTCCTAGATCTGTAGTTTTATGTCTCATTAATTTTGGAAAAGTCTCAGCTCTAATTACTTCAAATATTTCTCCTCCTTCTTTCTCTTTATTCTCTAGAATTCTGGTATTCTAGTTATGTGCAGATTATGCTTTTTGAAATTATTCCACACGTGTTGGATGTCTGTTCCATTTTATTCATTCTTTTTTCTTTTTGCATTTCAGTTTGGAAAGTTTCTATTGAAAAATCAAACTCACTGATTCTTTTCTTTGCTATATCCAGTCTACTAATAAACTCATCCAAAGCATTCTGCATTTCTGTTATAGGGCTTTGAATTCTAGCATTTGAGTTTAATTCTTTCTCAGAGTCTTTCTGCTTACAGTTCCCATCTGCTATTGCAAATTGCCTACCTTTCCTGTTACAGCTCTTGCCATAGCAATCATAGTCATTTTAAATTCTGTCTGATCATTTCAAACCTTGTGTCATATCTGGGTCTTGTTCTGATGCTTGTGTTGTCTTTTGGGCTTTGCTTCTTTTTTTGTTTTGTCTTTTGCCTTTTGCCTTTCAGCACATCTGGAAATTTTTCTGTTGAAGGTCAGACATGTGTCAGGTAATAAGACCTAAGTTTTAAGGCTTTACAGTATGTTTTTATGTTAATTTGACTAGAGATTGGGCTTTGTTTAAAGTTTACTGTAACTATAGGTGCTGATGCCTTCAGATTCCTCTAGTGTCCTTGTTTTGTTTTGTTTTGTTTTGTTTACGATCTATTTATTTATTTGAGAGAGAGAGCGAGCACGTGCAGGTGACTGGGGGTGGGCAGAGGAAGACGGAGAAAATCTCAAGCAGACTCTCCAGGAGCTGGGCTGGATCTCACGACCTTGAGATCATAATCTGAGCCAAAATCAAGAGTCAACGCTTAATAATCAACTGAACTACCCAGGTGTCTCATGTGTCCTTGCTTTTGTCTCCCCTGTTGACTCTGGGACTCCTTAAGAACTACTCTGTAGTCCGCATCTTGCAGTTTTTTATTTTCTAAGAAAGGAATCAAAAGGAAATGCTAGGAATCAAAGACAGCGTGACAGCAGTCTATTCTGATGACACTGGAGCGCTGTTGGTGTAGAGATAAGCTGTGGGTGGGGAGAGAAGCATTCTTTAATCTTTTGATGAAATCCCAGTATTTCTGTGGATCTCTGAGCTCTGACCTTCACAAATGTTTCTTATCTTGCCCTCCTTAAGTGAGAAGTCTGGAGGTGGTTGGAGCGGCAGAGATGCCCTTCCCCAGTTGAGATGACACTCTGGGGAAGTCTATTCCATTGAGGAGCTCTCCTCCGTGACAGAGGATGCTCGGGTCTGTTTTACAACGGCTATGCTTTCTCTCCACCCCAGAGTCAGAGGGGATCTTGCCAGTTCGCTCTCCCCGCCAGTGTACACAGCTCCACCCACTTCTGTTTGACTTGAGCAGGTATGGACTGGGACTCGGGACTCAATTGCCTCGCCACGTTTAGTGTGGCGGTTCGCCCCGTAACTTTAACTCTGATGGATCCAAGTCATAGGTTTTCCATTTGTTCCGCTGTTTTCTTCTTTTGAGCACAGGACTGGCAACTTCCAAGCTCTTTACATGTTGGAACGGAAGCCAGGAGGTCTCTGGATATTTAATTTTAGTTTTTATATGCTAAACCCAAGAAGAAGATGCTGTGAAGGTGACATAATATTCCCACTCTAATGATTTATTCCCAAGTGTAGGCAGAAATATTTTCAATTTGCTCTAGTACTGTATCCAAAACTAGGCATAAACACATCATATCAGAATGCGCGGTTTTAGGCCACGTATTTCATGGTGCCAGTGATTTGTCGATGTGACGGTCACATTTAGACTGCCATCACCACCCCAAATGCTGTAGTGTTTTTTTCTTTCCTCTCTCTTCTTTCTGCTACGTCCAGTGTCGAGTATCATTTACTGAGGAAGTTTTGGTGTATATGCTGACAGCTCTTAGAGTCATGAAATCCTTTTATGTGTTTTGTTAAGCTTTTTCCTACTGTGATGGAAAACCTTATTGTTACATCTCCTGTTTCATTTTCTGTGAGCTTGGAAACTTAAACCTCTCTGCCCCCTTGCAAAACAGACGCTGGAATTTCAAGACTTGAAATAATTGGAACTGATACTGAGATGCAAACTTTACAGAAGCACCAGAAACAGCCGGTAATCGACGTAAACAATTTTTTGATGCATTTTTTTAACGGATGCGAACAAATCCATGATGAACAAAACATAGGGAGTTTTAAATAACATCAGGATCAGTATATTGTCTTGTCTAAAGATTGCGAATGCTTCACATGTGGGGCAAGTACAGAACCAACTCTATATGCTCACAGCACAATTTTTATTTCATCTTATTTATTTATTTGAGAGAGACACAGCGCGAGCCGGGGGGCGGGGGCAGAAGGAGAGGGAGAAGCAGACTCCCCGCTGAGCAGGGAGCCCGATGCAGGGCTCAATCCCAAGACCTGAGGTCCTGACCCAAGCCAAAGGCAGACGTTTAACCGACTGAGCACCCAGGCCCCCCTCACAGCACAATTAAAACAGGTCACAGCCTTTAAATAGACTTTATTCAAGGTTCAGGGGTTACAGAAAGTCATTTCAGTGCAAAAGACAAGCTGTTTCATTTTAGCTATCAGTGGAGAGTCCCCCTTACCAGATGGCTTGTCCCAACGTGTATGAAGATAGAGTATCTTATCCTCCACTAGAGCACCCTTGGGCTTGTCTCCTGACATCAGTGTCCCATCTTACCAGCAGAACACCCACACGGCAGAACCAGACTCCATCCACTTCCCCCCTGAGTCTTCCTCTAGATTGGTTTAGATTCTGAGCCAATCTGACACTGAATTATCAGTTTTAACTTCCTCCTTTAGAAAAGGGGAAATGCTTCTTCCTGGGATAATTAATGGGAGAATATCCCTTGCCTACAGTGCTTAGGCTTGTCATAGGGCCCCTGTAGGGAATTATGTCAGAACACATGAGTACAACATTAGAGCATTTCTCCAAATAGGATGATTCTGTTTAAACAGCTCTCCAAGCAGTGGTTCGACAGCATAGTCTGGGCTGAATTCCATCTGGACTGTCTACTTCCCTCTTTGTGTGAGATGAAGATGGGGCTTTCCCGGGTTTCCACCAACATCAAGTCTCAGCTCTTGATCACTTATGAACAATTTCTCAAATGACAGAAGCAACAAGACGCACACATGTCCCTAAAAATGAATAGCAAATCATAGGCATGTGCAGTTAAATTCAAACAGAGAAACAGGATACACTCCTACAGGTGCTACCCGGCCTTAATTCTGACCCCTCGTCCCTTCTCTCCCTTTGGTTATATTACACAGACCTTTCTTCTTCTTCTTTTTTTTTTTTTTTACAAGATTTTATCTACTTATTTGTCAGAGAAAGAGAGAGCACAAGCAGGAGTAGGAATAGGTAGAGGGAGAAGCAGGCTCCCCACTGAGCAAAGAGCCCAATGCGGGGCTGATCCCCGAACCCTGAATCATAACCTGAGCTGAAGGCAGACGCTTAATTGACTGAGTCACCCAGGCCTCCCTACACAGACCTTTCTGCATCTTTGGGAGTTCTTTTCTGGTTTAAGGTATCTGCTTAATAAACAGAGAGCTAAATAATCTCTTCTGATGGCTTCCCCTAGAATAGAGGCCTCAGGATATATTCAGACTTTCATTTCCTTCGAGGTTTCTATCAGTGTGATTAAGGTTTTGAAAATACCAAATTTTAGTTAGAGCACCATGTTACAATTACTTTGTTCTTTCTTTCTTTTTAAAGATTTTATTTACTTATTTATTTACTTGAGATAGAGAGAAAGCACAAGTAGGGGGAGCTGCAAGGCAGAGGGAAAGGGAGAAACAGGCTCCCCACTGCAGGGAGTCCAACTCGGGGCTCGATCTCAGGACCCTGAGATCGTGACCTGAGCCAAAGGCAGACACTTAACAGACTGCGGCACCCAGGCGCCCCTACTTTGTTCTTTCTTCTGGCAGATCAGCATCAGTCACTAATAACAATGTCAAGATTTCCCTGGTCCTAATAATAAGGACAAACCTATAAGATGCTTATAAAGTTGAATGTATTTAGTTTCAAGGACACTCCTTTATTCCTTGATTATTCTTCAATAATTATTCTTTCATTAATTAAGAAATGATTTAACAATAATTTATTCTTGATTTATTCTTTTTTTATTTTTATTTTTTTAGAGAGGGAGTGGGCGGGAGGGGCAGAGGAAGAGAGAGGGAGAGAAGCAGACTCCCCGCTGAGCATGGAGCTTGCTGGGGGGGCTCCATCTCACCACCCTGAGATCATGACCTGCCCTGAAATTAAGAGTTGGATGCTTAACTGACTGAGCCATCCAAGCACTCCCATTTATTCTTTATTCTATTTTTCTGTTAATAAATTATTTCCTTTATTAAATTATGATAATAGTGAAGGGCAGCAGAATATGCCATCCCAAATATGTCACTTCGGCATATTGATTATTTCAAATTAAAGTTACTTGAGAAATAGGCAGTTCACAAAGGACACTCTGACCCTCCTTTGTCCCCCTGAGAGCAGGAAATAAATCTCCCATCTGAAAGGTACCCTCCCTGCAGCAGGAGAGTAGAAGGCACCCTTATCATCAGAGGCGGACTTCAGGACCGAGAAGTCTGTGTAAGCAAATTTTGTTACTTCACTAATTTACTACTCCAAGCCCAAACTCCTTTGTGCTGACAATTCTGCATAAATATATTGGGTTTTTTTGTTTTTGTTTTTGTTTGTTTGTTTGTTTTTATCTAAAAGGACATCAACTTCCTGCTTTGGTTACTTCTTTAGCCTTACGTTTTTATGGGGTTCTCATATGTAAGAAAATTACATTTTTTTTTTCCTGTGAAACTGAAGCTGATGTGAATTTAATGATTAGGCCATCCAAAGAACTTAGAAATGAAGAAGGGAAAATGTTTCCTTCCCTACAATATCATATGTTGGTGTTTTTAGACTCCTGACTTGGCAAAATAAAAAGTCTGAAACCATGTGTCCTCCACCTGTGACTATTGGTTTGTGGGTTTGTTTTCATTGTTTGCTGTGGGCTGAATTGTGTCCCCCTCCCCAATTTATATGCTGAAATCCTAGCTCCCCCAGTACCTCGAAATAACCATATTTGGAAACGAGGTCTTTAAGTAGGTAACTGAGTCCTTAAAGTGAACCCTAACCCAGTGTGACTGGTGACCTTCTGAAGAGAATATTAGGGCACGGACATGCATACACATAGAAGAAAGGCCATGTGAAGACACAGACAAGACAGCCATCCAGAAGCCCAGGAGAGAGAGTCCTCACAAGAAACCAACCCTGGTGACACCATGATCTTGGACTTCCAGACTCCAGAACTGTAAGAAAATAAATTTCTGTTGTTTACACCACCCAATCTACGGTACTTTATTGAGTCAGCCCCAGCAAAATAAGATATTATTGTTGGTATTGTTTTTGTAATTTTACCCTTCCATGAAATCTCAAAATCTTGGGAATTTTGTTTCAATTTATTATGGGGCAGTTTATTATTGGGGTCACAAATGCTTCTTTTATACCTCCTAGCACAACGCAGACATTTAATCAATATTTGTTGAAACCTAGAGATACAGAAGAAATTGCCACAAAGATTACTGGGAAATTCTAGATCAAGAAAATGCTTCAACACAGTCCCAACAGACAAATTGGCAACTGTCTGACTGTTAATACTAAAGCCAAACTTGAAAAACAAGATTCATTTTGACAGAATTTGCTTTACAAGGACCATTTTTCTTTATAGATTTTATTCTGTGAACAGGGATCATCATTTCCTCTCTTTTTCCTATCCTCCATTTCACCCTTGTCATTATTACTGCCCCTCTCCAGGAGATTTTTCTCTCCACCTCGTCCACGCCATGAAGTTACCTCAGAGGTACTTTCTAGGAACCAACAGCATGTTCCTAGGAATCCCATTCAAGGTCCACTTGTTATAGGAGGCAGTTAGTTAGGTTCTAACAGGACACCCAGGGGCCAGCAAAGGGGAAGTCATGGGCAGCTATCAGGGAGAGTCAGAGGCCTGTCCTGGCGGTGTTCCCCAAGAAGCCGATCAAACCAAATGGGCCCAAGATGGCGGGTGCCATGACATGAAATCCCTGACCAAATAAGGAAGAAAAGGCAGGAAACTCTGCTTCCAAGAAATTCCTGCTCCAAGGAATGAATATTTCACTCCTAGTTACCAACCGATAATAGAAGACAGAAACCCAAACCCCAGGGTGCACAGCTCACTCACTTGTTTTAGTACCTGTTTTTGAAATATCTGTGAGAGCTCTAAGAGACTGATATCCTTCCATTTCTCCATCTTGGGCCTGAGTGCCTTCCATGGAAATCCCTGTCTCAGCCTGACCCTGAGCACCATGACTTTACCAACAGAGAACCTCAGCATCCAAAGCTGGGGGTGACAAGGAAGGGCCACAAGATCCTGATTTTCTCCAGCAGAATTACAAATACGTGTTACCTCCATGCTCATCATTATTACCGATTCATAGATGTCAAACAGGAAAAGCCATTCTTAGCTGACGTGTTTAGTTCTCACTTTAGCATCTCACAGTCTTGTCTTGAATTTCCTTCAACTTTGCAAAACTCTTTTTTCTTCACCGGGGGGCATCCAGTGTCTTGATATGGAACATGGAATCTTAAACAGGTTAGGTCTCCTACTTTCCGGAGGAAAGAAAACAAACCAACCAAAAAATTAAAAAATGCCCCCCACACAAGAATATCTATTCTTTAAAACAAGGTAAAAACACAACTTATTATTGTCTTAATTGGAAAAATCACCTTCCACATTAAGTGTGACAACAGGAAATGGTCTAAAACGAGAATCTCCTTGAAAATCATGGTCCCGTCAAGGCGGGTTTCTTAACAGAAAACATTTGTGTGACCTCAGCGCGAGCACTTCCCACTTGGGAATATGACAGTGCGCTCCGCGGGGAGTGTTAATGACCACATCTGTCTGCCTCCCTGCACAGCTGAACGATATCTGAAAACAGATCTGCTTTTCCCATTTCGGAAAAAGACCCAGTGAATGCTCACTGATGAACAGTGTTGGGTTATGTAAGTTCCTTTACCTTGCCTCTTAAACTAACACCCAAAGATTCAGGAGTCACTGAACACCTGCTGGAACTCAAGGACATGCTGTTTACTTTGGAGCTATAAAGTGCCCAGGCAGACGTTTCTATCCCAGCTTCTGTTCCTTTTCAGACACTTGGAATCATTACCACTCCTTTTGATAAACAAGGCTGTCCTTCCTTGCTTCAGACTTCCTCGGTTATCTGTCCTGACTGCCTACGGGGGAGGGAGACGCTACACCAGCCTCTCGCCAGAAATGTAGCCTTAAGGGGTCCATTTACTTCTTTCTAAAGAGCATAGAAACTGCAATAAAGGCTATAATCTGCTACCTCCATACCTCACAGCAGTTCCAAGCCGGGGAAGATTTACCTGCTATGTCATTGCAAAGAGAAGCAGTTTCAGCAGTTTCCAAACTCATTACAGATTTGTTGGTTGCTTGCTGACTCAGATAAGATCGGCCGTTCACTCGGCCGCTCTGATTCCAAGAACTGAATTCTGATGTTTTGCCCTGTTCCCCATCTTCATTGTAGCAGCACCCCCCAAAATAGATGCTTCCTCTTGATTCAGCCGTATTATTAGATTTGTATTCTCCCCTCTCTACTGCTTTTACACCAGATGTTTGCGATACCTTTGCCATAGTGACATCAACTGGAAATAGTTGGAACTGGAACCTCGAAGCATCACAGAAACCCCCAATTTCATATTTTTCAATATCATTCGTAAATTTCAATATTATTTTTCAATATTATAGAATATTATTATTTCAATATTATTCAATATCCAAATAATCCCCATTTAAGTACCACAAAAATAATCCCAGCTGGATTTGTAAAAAGGACCTTTCAAATGTCAATATAAATAATAAAAATATTTTTTATTATTATAAAAATGACCACGAGAGCTAACTAGTCCATATTTTCTGGCTCGTACTTTGGCAAACATGCTACCAACAATGAGATGGGAGATTCTTAAGCTGACCCTCATATTTTTTAATTTTTTTTTAAGATTTTATTTATTTATTTGTCAGAGAGAGAGAGAGTACAAGCAGGGGCAGAGGCAGAGGGAGAAGCAGGCTCCCCATTGAGCAGGGAGACTGACACGGGGCTGATCCCAGGACCCTGGCATCGTGACCTGAGCCAAAGGCAGACGCTTAACCGACTCAGCCACCCAGGAGCCCCTGACCCTCACGTTTTTAAAAAGTAGACTTCTAAATAAATGAATCACACAAATTAGTAGGCAATTAATACTTTAGGGTAACTTTATTGAAATAGTCATTTATTTGGCAAATACATATTTTGAAATTGGTTTATATATAAGGTATCGACAATGCAAGAGAGCTGCAAATATGCATGAATCTTGGGTGTTCTCTGTCTTCTGGGAATTTACAACACAACTAGAGAAAGCCATTTAGAACACAACCGGAGAAAACCCAGAAAATATAGGGTGTGTTAAGTGCCATAAAAGAACGCTTAAGGAATTTAAAAGAAAATCAGTTAACATTTTAGTTGGAATTTGAAGGCTAAGTTGTTTTTTTGTTTTTTTTTTTTTGATCATGCCACCAAGCAATGCTTTACTATATTTAATTTACGTAGGTAATCTTCAACTTCATCCTGGAATGAGGCTTACTTTCAAAGCTTTATTATCTGGGACCAAGGCAGCCTTGAGTCTCGAGTCTTCTGAGAACTCTACTCTGTGTCTCCTGAGTTGCATGAATTGCACCTCTATGGCTGGTAGAAGCACAACCCTCACTGGCCCTATGTGAGCTCTGAAGATTGTTCTCTGTGCTCCTATCAGGTTGCTCTGTCCTCAGCTGTGGGGAGTCCCCACATAGGAGACCAAGGCTCAGCTGAAGAGCCCTGGGGACCCCTGCAGGTGTCTTCCGCTCTGCTCTCTCAGTGCAGCCCTGTTCTCTCTGGGATGGTGTTCTGTCTCAGCTTCCCAGTCGTGTCCCTCTGGGTTCCCGTGCCCCGCCCCGAGCTGTGTGCTGGGCTCTCAGCCCAAGCGGTGAACTGGGCAATCCTCCGGCTTACCTCCTTTGTTTCCTCCTCTTAGGATCCTGGTCCTGTGAGGCTCCTGGGTGGCTCAGGTTGTGATCCCAGGGTGCTGAGATCGAGCCCCATATCGGACTCCCTGCTCAGCAGGGGAGCCCACTTCTCCCTCTCCCTCTGCTGCTTCCCCTGTTTGTGCTCTCCCTGTCAAATAAATAAATAAATAAATAAAATCTAAAAAACAAAAACAAAAAACAAAGGATCCTGGTCTAGTGCTGCCTCTTGTCCAATGTCTGAAAAATGTGTCACATTTCTCCCCCTGCTTTTACGTTTGTTTAAGAAGGGATGATAAATCCAGTCCCCGTGTCTTAGTCCATTCAGGCGGCTGTAAGAACGTACCACAGACTGGGTGGCTTATAAACAACAGAAACTTATTCTTGAAGTTCTGGAGTCTCGAAGTCCAAGACCAGAGTGCTGGCATGGTCAGGAGAGGGCCCCCTTCTCCGTGACTTCAGCTGGTGGAAGGGGCCAGCGAGCTCTCTCTGCCCCAATACAGGCATTAATCTCACTCACAGGGGCCCCTCCCTCATGACCTACTCCACTTGCACCTCCTAATCCCATCACCTTGGGCAGGATTTCAACACACGAATCTTGGGGAGGACACAAACACTCAGACCATAGGACCTCTTACTCCATCTTGACCACGTTTGAAAGTATGACTAAAGTGATATATTTTTATTGTAGAAAGTTTGGAATATACACGTTTTTAAAAATCATAGTTCTATCACCTTGAGATAACAAATGTTTATATTTACTGAATTACTTTCCATATAAACAAACGTTCATATTAGTGAATTACTTTCCAATTCTCCAGCAGTCATCCACAGATGTACACCCACAACTGTACACACACGCAAACACAGGGTCAGCTGGGAAACTTTCCACTCCTGAGGATCCAGGTATGTGTCTTGGTTAGTTGTCTCTAGATCCACCCAGTCAGTGCATTTGTACTTGAGGCGGGGACCGTGCAGGTGCACGCGGGGACCGTGCAGGTGCACGCGGGGGACAGAGAGGGCTATGTCCTATAGCAATGCCGGCATCTGAAGTCGCACATTTGGCCTTCATCTTGCTAAGAGATTCTGCAACTCAGCCTTCACGGACACTGTGCTCAGCTTTCCTTTCTCTCTTATTTTCTGGGTCAACGACAGAATTTTATCTGCTTATACAGAACCCTTCGGCTATCCTCAAAACCCACCTTTAGGCTCTGTTCTAGGCTTTCTTTCAAGCGCCCGAAGTCATGAAGATTGTGAAGAGAGTAAAAGGGTCTGATGAGGAACAGCCTCCATGTTTCTTAAAAGTTAGCTGTGGTGGGGGCGCCTGGGTGGCTCAGTCGATTAAGTGCCCAACTCTTGATTTTGGCTCAGGTCATGATTTCAGGATCGCGGGATCGAGCCCCGCCTCGGGCTCCACATTAGCTGTGTTATAAGCATCACACACACATAAATACATGTCACTGACACATACAGCTGACCCTTGAACACCATGGGTTTGAACTTCATGGGTTCACTTATAAGCGGATTTTTTTTTGAGAAATACAGTGCAATGTTGTAAATGTATTTTCTCTTCCTTATGGCTTTCTCAGTAACATCTTTTCTTCAGCTTACTTTATTGTAAGAATACAGTCTATGGTACATATACAAATGATGTGCTAATTCCTTATGTTATTGGTAAGATTTCTGGTCAATAGTAAACTATTAGTAAATATTTGAGGAGTCAAAAGTTATATGGGGATTTTTGAATGTGCAGGGGGTTGGCAGCCCTAAGCCCTGCATTTTTCAGGGGTCAACTGTATACATACAGACATACATATACCTCAAAGTGAAATATTTGAGTAGTAGGTCATAACCTGTTTTTTCCCCCTTGATAAAATGTTCTTTATATGTTCTGTCATTTAATATGTAGCAACATTTTAAAAAGTTGTTTAGGGGCACCTGGGTGGCTCAGTCGGTTAAGCATCCAACGTTTGGTTTCGGCTCAGGTCATGATCTCAGGGTCATGGGGGTGAGCCCAGTGTTTGGGTTCCATGCTCAGCGGGAAGTCCGCTTGAGATTCTCTCCCTCTGCCCCTCCCCCACCCCCTCAAATAAAGAAATAAATCTTTAAAAATTATTTTAATTATGTGCAACATTATATTAATTTCAGGTGTACAACATGATTAAATATTTGTATATATTGCAAAATGATCACAATAAGTGGAGTTAGCATCTGTCCCCACACATAGTTAGAAATTTTTTTCTTTCTTGTGATAAGAACTTTTCAGATCTACTCTGTTAACAATTTTCAGATATGCAACACACTACTAACTATATTCGCCATACTGTACATTACATCCCTATGACTTTTTTGTTTTATAACTCACAATTTATACCTTTCGACCCCCTTCACCAGTTTGACCACCCCTCACCCCCTGCCGCTGGCAACCACCAACCTGTATCTATGAGCTCAGATTTTTAGGTTTTTTGCTTTTGTTTTGTTTTGTAGTTTTTAAATTTTTTATTTTTTTTTATTTTTTCAGATTCCTCATAAAAGTGGGATCATACGGTATTTGTCTTCATCATTTTTAGTATACTGAATTTTTATGGGTTTCCATAATACATGTAAACAATACCCTTCTGAGAAATGTGGGTTCTTTATAACTACTTACAACTATAAAAAGCACTGTAATAAATATTTGAAATTAAACAACATATTTTAAAACTGCCAAGGGTGTAAAGAAGAAATCATAAGAGAACTAAGAATATATTTGAGCAGAATTACAATGACAATATAATGTTCTAAAATTTGTGTGATGCAGATAAAGCTGTCTTTAGGAGAAATGTATAGCTTTACGTATTTATAGTAAAAAATAATTAGTGTGTAAAATCAGCAGACATAAGTTTCCACTTTAAGAAGCCAAAAAAGTATGATCATATTAAATCCAGACAAGAAGGAAAGCAATAAAGAGTATATAATAATATGGTAGAAAATAAACAGTAGAGAAAATTAATCAAGTGAAAAATTAATTCTTTGACAAGATTAATAAAATTAACAAATCTCTAACAAGACCAATCAAGAAAAAAGAGACAAGCCCAGATTATCAATATCAAGAATGCAAGCAAGGTATCACCATAAATTTTATAGACATTCAAAGAAAAATGCCAACTTTATGCCAACAAATTTGACAACTTAGATGAAATGGACCAATTTCTTGAAGAAAAAAAACAGCTTATCCTAACTGACTCAAGATGAAATAAAAAATATCTTAAATAAATAAAATAAATAAAATAAAATTTATTTTAATAAATTTATTATTTATTTTTGGTGACTAACATAACATAATAAAAAAAAGAAAAACAAAACAGATGAACAAAGGAAAAAAAGAGAGAGAGAGAGAGACAAACCAAGAAACCAACTCTTAACTGTAGAGAACAAACTGATGGGTTATCTCAGGGGAGGAGAATGGGGGTGGCTGTAATAGGTGATGGGGATTAAAGAGTACACTTCTGATGAACAATGAGTAACGTATAGTATTGTTGAATCACTATAACCTACACCTAAAACTAATATAACACTGTATGTTAAGTGTATTAGAATTAAAATAAACATAATAAAAAAGTTTTTTAAATGTCTTTTCACAAAGAACATTCCAGGGCTAGATGGTTTCACTGGTGAAAGCTATCAAATTTTAAGGAAGAAATAATACCAATATTATCCAGAATTTAGGGAAGAAGAAAATACTTTCAACTTATTTTATGGGGTCAGTATAAAACTGATACCAAAGTCTGACAAGAAAAGAATATTACAGGTGAATATCCTTATAATTACAGGCCAAAAAAAAAAAAAACCCTCAACAAAATATTAGTAAATTTAATACAGCAGTATATCAAAATGATGTTATATCAGGATGAAGTGGGAAAGCCAGGTTGGTTTAACATTCAAAAATTACTCAGTATATTTTACCACATTCGAAAAGGCTCTTCCAGAAATCCACATTGAGGGCTGAGCTTGGACAGTGGGGTTGGTAGTAGAGGAGGGCAGGAGAGGGAATGGATTTGTGGTAGATATTAGTGATAGAATATTTACTGATAGATTGGATGAGAAAAATAGAGAAGCAAGGAAATTTTTTAAGTCTTTTCTTTTTTTTTTTTTAAAGATTTTATTTATTTATTTAACACAGATAGAGACAGCCAGCGAGAGAGGGAACCCAAGCAGGGGGAGTGGGAGAGGAAGAGGCAGGCTCATAGCGGAGGAGCCTGATGCGGGGCTCGATCCCAGAACACCGGGATCACGCCCTGAGCTGAAGGCAGACGCTTAACCGCTGTGCCACCCAGGCGCCCCTAAGTCTTTTCTTTAAAGCAATTGGGTGGATAGGGGTACTATGTACTAAGAAGGGAAAACTGACAAGAGCAGAAGTGAGTTGGAAAATTAAAACTATCCTTTTTTTGACATTTTAGATTGAAATGTCTTATTACACATTCTTGTAAGCAGTTGAAGATATTATTCTTGGATTCTGGGAGAGGTCAAGGGTAGATATTAAGATCTGCTATCACATGGATGGCTTGTCAAGTTATTGTCACCTAATGCGAGGTTGGAAGAAGGGAGGGGGTCCAGAACTGAGTCCAGAGAGTAAGCACCGGTCAGGTAGGAAGATGAGGTGGGTGTAAGTCCCATGAAAGTGTGTTTGAGAAGGAGAGAATGGCCAATTTGGGACGATAAAGAATGATAAGATTTTTGACAGGCAGAGAAGTAGAAGGAAAAGGAACAATAAAAAGAAAAAAGTATGTCAATTGGAATGAATACAGCCCTTAGTCACGCTTCATCCCAAAAGGAGACGCTAGAGTGATCTGGCTATCAGCTTTTGGGGAAAGGAGAAAATATAGGAAGATTTACTCCAGGAAACCAGTATCGCCTGTCTGGAGTAAAGATTTCCAAAGCACAACACGAACTCCTTCAGATGTCTAGGATGCTATTTAATAAGCTGAAGGTAATCATGGGCTTTCAGAAGGAGTACCCCCAGCTTCCACGGTGTATCTGATTTACTCTGAATAGGTCCCACAGGGTAATACAAGTTCAACAATTTTTCATCCGAGAGAGAACACTCAGGATCATTCTGTTTCGAAGATACTGCCAATGACTTGAAAACCAGATAGCCAAAGGACATTCTGATATCTTCACAGATGACGTGAAAATGTAGAAAATAAGCTTACTTTGATTTATCTTTGCAAAGGTATGTGGCATTATTTATTTCTCAACAGGGATGAGATGAGCTAATTTTTACGCAAGAAGTAAACAGGAGAGAATTTTTTTCCTAGCAGTATGGAAGTTTATCAAATACGTATCATGGACTATTTCAGCCCTAAATCCCCGCAGCTGAAAGATTTCACCTCTGAAAGCTTTCTGACTTCCTGCTTGCTAAATTCTTCCGAAGCTTACGGCTCTCAGAGTTCAGTGTTTTGCTTCGGGAGTGAGAATTTAACAAGAACTTGTCATTAAAATTCTGCTTGACAGCTGCTTTTTCCTAGCTTGTGGAACAAGAAAGGTTAAGATGAATTTTGAGTCACCAAATAATATCTTAGCAGGAGGGTAATCCTGCCATTTCTTAAACTCTGCACCAAAAATCTTGACTTAAAAAATACAATACTACAGATTGTCTAATCCCCTTCAAACCAAAATAGTGGTATCAGTCAAGATGTTTTCTTAAGGAGATGTGGGAACAATCAATACAACAACCTAAATTTTCTATTTAGGAGAAAATATTTGAATGCGGAAAAGTTTCTGCAAAGTTCCTTCTAAGATTGATTTTAAAAGGCATATAAAAGTCAAATATATTTTTTAAAAAAGAATTAAGCATTAAAGTGGTGAAATGCTGTTTTCCTGTGATTGCTGTTATCCAAATAGGAATCCCTTCACTGAGCCTGGTCCACATCTTAACATGCTTCTTTAAGAAAGAAAGAGAGAGAGAGAGAGAGAGAGAGAAAGAAAGAAAGAAAGAAAGAAAGAAAGAAAGAAAGAAAGAAAGAAAAGAAAGAAAGAAGAAAGAAAGAAAAAAATTTCTTCTCAAATTTTGTATCTTACGTCAGAAAGATAAGGGATTTTTTTTCTAAGATTTTATTTATTTATTTTAGAGAGAGAGAGAGAGCAGGGGGCGGAGTGGAGGGAGAGGGAAAAGCAGACTCCTCGCTGAGTGCAGAGCCCAACACAGGGCTGGAGCCCCACAACCCTGACATCATGACCCAAGCCAAAATCAAGAGTTGGCTGCCCGAGTGACTGAGCCACCCAGGCACCCCATCCTAAATGGATTTTTTAAAATCAACAAGTAGACATAATTTCCCTATCAGATAGATAAGCACATGATCAATAAGATTATTTCTGATAGGGGCGCCTGGGTGGCTCAGTGGTTAAGCATCTGCCTTCCGCTCAGGGCGTGATCCCAAGTCCCTGGAATCAAGCCCCGCATTGGGCTCCGTGCTCCGCTGGGAGCCTGCTTCTTCCTCTCCCACTCCCCCTGCTTGTGTTCCCTCTCTCACTGGCTGTCTCTCTCTCTGTCAAATAAATAAATAAAATCTTAAAAAAAAAGATTATTTCTGATATTTTCAATTTCTCTTTTATCTATTTCCTGATGCTGTCTTGATGATACCAATAATGGGTTTCAGCAGAGCCAAGCCTCAATGGAATATAACCTACACAACCACAGGAAAAAAGCAGTTTTCTAGTATAATAATTTTTCTTGATCTATAAATAAAGTATGTGATGTAAGAGGCCATTCACTGTGTATTTTGAGGACCCAGGTCTTAAGCAAAGCATTTCTTATACATTGAGGTCTATTTCATACTGTTCTTCTCTCATTTATGCCTGCATTTATGCCCCAATTTTCCATTCAGTGAAAGACGAACCTCCCACACCTTACTGCCTGTAACTTCCAGCCCCCTTGCTCTCCACCAGCGCCACCCGCCTTCCCCATCACACAAATACTAGAAGGAGGGAAACCAGAACTTTTTATATCAAATGAAAAGGTCCTAGATTAGAAGTCACGAGACCCAGTTCTCACCCTCGCCCTGCCCCTTGCATTCAATGTAACCCTCATCGAATCACTTAACCTCTCCTGACATTTATTTCTCCATTTTAAAGGAATGGAAATCAAAATAATGAAGTATAATTTGTGACCTATTACACTGTAAGGATTTAAGTGTCTGATTATTTGTAGTGTTGGACAACATGTGTAGAAAGAGACATTCTCATCCCTTGTTCATGGCAGTGTAAATTAATTCAACCCTTTGGTGAACAATTTTGCAGGAGGTGGTCAGGGAGGGAAGAGGGAGGGGGCAGGAGTGGGAGGGTCATGTAAGGGGAGCATATAGGTTTTGTATTGTTGTGTAACAAATTACCACAAGCTCAGGGGCTCAAAACACGCACATGCTTTGCCTTCCATGATAACCTGAGTCCTCTGCTCAGGTCTCATAAGGCCAAAATCTAGCTGCTGGCCAGCTGTATCTTCATCTGGAGTCTTGATTAGGAGAAAAAAAAACAAACCAAACCAAAACCAAAACATTTCTAAGATCCCTTGGGTTGTTGGCAAGCTTCATTTCCTTGCAGTAGTAGGACTGAGGTCCTACTGTCTTGCTGGTTGTCGGCTGGAAACCCTTCACCCTTCCCAGAGGCAGGTCCTTGTCCCCATGGCCTTCTTTATAGGCTTTGTCACACTTCCAGTCTCTCTGACTTCAGGAAAGGCCCCATCTCTTTGAAGGACTCACCTGATTATATGAGGTCTCCTGGAAATCTCCATTTTGATTAGCTCAAAATCAACGGATTAATAACCTGAGTGTGGGAGTGATGACCCATCATAGTCACAGGCTTGGCCAACCGTTGGTGGTCGGGGGGGAATGCAAGGGGCACGGACACTCTTGGGGCCAAGTGAGCATTCGGTGGACCAGAGGGAGGCAAGAGGTCGAGTCTTTAAGGCTGACAGAAGAGAGGGGGATTGGGAATGCCAGCGGGGTGGAGAAGCACTTTGCCAAGGAGAATGAGAGCAGTGGATCTTTCCTCACAGATACTTCTCACCGCCCTTTACCCAATAAAATATCAGAATCCATGCCACCCCCAAATAACCCTTGTCTCCACCACAGAGTGTCTACTCTGCCTTGCTATCTACCCCTACCAGCTGGGTTAACAATCAAAATATGTTTTGATACTGATCAAGAAGACATTAAATCTATTATTGACTGTTTCCCTCTGTGGTCATCCTCAGAGCCTCACCTCCCCCCAGCCCAGGACATCAGAGACACCACCAGGAGCTGGGAATGACCCGGCAATCTCTTCTCCTAATATCCAGCTAGCCTGGAAATCAGAAGGGAGAGAGGAATATGTCTGCACAGATATCTGATAAAGCAGAGTATTGTCCAAAACGGAACAGATTTTACTCAATATTTAGGGAGAAAAGTTGATAGAAATTTAGAAAATGCTAAGAGAAAACACAGAAAGCCATAATTAATAAAGTATAATAATATAAAATGCAGCCTAATGAATTTCAAAAACTTTGTGAAAGAGCAAAGTGCTAGATTTTGTAGAACTTGACATTTTTCAGGTAACATTTAAGCTGTAGACTGTATTCCTGATGTAACAGGGTTAACACAATACTGTTCATAACAAATCACAAGGCATATAATCACAGAGAAAAGCTCCTTTTTAACCCCAATTGCCACGGGATATGTCATATATAAGTACGAGTCAATATCCCTCGCAGAAATAACCACTGTCAGTCTGCCATGTTTTCTAAGGTACTCCTCAGCCAGGGTGTCAGCAGGTTTCTCCTGTTCATTTCTCTTGCTCTTGCTCTGTTCACTAAGGTTTTAAAATGCAGTGGTAGGGCGCCTGGGTGGCTCAGTCTGTTAAGTGTCTGCCTTCAGCTCAGGTCGTGATCCTGGAATCACGGGATCGAGCCCCGAGTTGGGATCCCTGCTCAGTGGGGAGTCGGCTTCTCCCTCTGTCCCTCTCCTCCTTCTGTGCTCTCTCTCTGTCTCTCTCGAATACATAAAATCTTTTTTAAAAATATGTTATCTTGGGGTACTTTGTGTCTATTGTTTCTTTTGAAATAATTGCCAGCTTGTATACACATTTTATGGAGTTGCTGTTTCCATTCATGAAATAGTTTTCAGGACTCGTCTCCTCTATAATTTGAGGTTTAAGGATGGCCTCTGTTCCTCTCTGCTATTTAAGAACTAGGAAAGCGTCCCTTTTTCATTATTTATCTATTTTTTGAGCAAACTATATAACACACCACATGCAGCTTTTCTGAGCAAATGATGTATAAAATACTGCAAAGAATTACATTTGTCCCATTTTTATTTATGCATCCTTTCCAGAAACCTATCAGTTGCATAAAGAAAGTATTTTTCCTTTGGTGAAGAGAAATTAGGATTCTTCCCCTAGTGACATACTCTTCAAAAAGTCATATGCTTTTGTAGATGACATTAACTACATCTGAAATATTTGTTTTGAAAAAGCCTCTCTGCGATAGTGTTTTTTCAAGTTCTTTATATTATGGAAAATTTCACATATATATAATAGAGAGAATAGTGTATATAATGAAACTCCATGCATCCATCATCCAGCTTCAACCGTTTCTACACATGGCTCTTTTTAAATTTTTCATCTATAGTTCACCCGCTGAAATATTTTTTTAATTTTTTAAAATTTTATTTAAAGAGAGAGAGAGCGTTCGAGAGTGGGAGTGGGGGGGGCAAGAAGAAGAGTGGATACTTTCACATAAAAGTATTTTATAAAACATCATTGATTTTTGGGGGGAGCAGGAAGAGGTAGAGGGGGAGAGAGAGAGAGAAAATCTTAAGCAGATTACACGCCCAGCATGGAGCCCTACACAGGGCTCGATCTTACAACCCTGAGATCATGACCTGAGCCAAAAGCAAGAGTCAGAAGCTCAACTGACTGAGCCACCCAGGTGCCTCTAGAACGTCATTGACTTAAATGAATTTAGAGATGCGTGGACCTCTAAAAATTTTAGTGTTAAGTCTCTCACTTTGGATAAGACAACTAGAAGCCAGGAGAAATGAGAAAGGTACTCGGTGTTTACAATTCCTCTTTGTTAGAAGTATTAAACACATCTGCCTTTCACTGACTAAAGATGTGACAGCAAACTACTGTCGTGACACGCTCCTCAGTGAAAAGCACCAGCACTGGCTTCAAGTCTAGCTTGGCTCTGTACGAGTGACCTTGATCGGCCTGTCTGACCACTCTGTGCTTCAGTTTCTTCATCTGTAAAGTGGGTAATATTCCTCTCTAATTCAACGGGTCTGGAGAAATAAACGAGAATGCAAACAAAGGGCTTGGCACAGCTAAGTGATCAGAATTAGCCATCGAGTTAGTCACTCGTTTAGCCATTCAATGATATTTTATCATCTTTAAAATAATTGATTATTTTACAATGTTTTATCATTTTATCATAAAATGAAATGAGTGCCTATTTCCACAACAGAGAACTGGATTCTGTGGAGGGTAGTTTTTCTTTTCCAGACACCGGCACTTATTTTGTGTTACATAATTGTAAGATGTTTTCACATACATGATTTCATTTAATCATCTCAATAGACGTGCACGGCCAGCAAATGTATTGACCATCCTAGCTTAGAAAGGAGGCCATGGAGGAGCCGAGAGGCTAAATGGCTTGCCCTAAATTTCGTACCCAGTTAGTGGTAGAACTTGGCCTGTAACATATTTTTCTGGCTCTTTCCTTGAGGTACATCTTACATATCCTCCACTGTTAGGTACTTCCTATTTGTTCAATCAATATGCTTCAGGCCAGTAGGAATGGGGAGATTTTTGTACTTCAGGAATTTTCTTGAAAATAAAATATCCTCTTCTTTTTGTAATCTGAGACCTGAAGATAAGAATCTTCCTATGGGGTTCTTAATGCATAGCCTTTTTCTGAAGGCACTAACTCAAGGGAACATTCTGGTTCATTTATGCAATGATGTTAAGTTGATCAATGTGCTAATGAAATGTGGATCACATGCTTACTTCTATAAAGTGGCACCAACATTAGAGGTAGGAATCTTTACTTTTCCTCTCAGAATGGGGAATATTACAACAAATCTTTGCATAGATTTCTAAGCAAGTGAATTAAAGAGTTGCTCGTAGATGTGATCAATAATTATCTTTAAGGGTTGTTCTATTCCATTCCCATCTAGTCACTGTCACATCACTTGTAAAAATACCATGGGTGTTAATTGGGTGTTAGGTGTCATGAAGTAAAGACCCCAAAGTCAATTACTTTGTTAACAGATATGAGAAAGTGCTTTTCTCAGATTACAGGGATATTCTCATATACCACTGGCATTGCCATAATCATTTAGTTAAAACTGATCCTCATTATTTAATGACAAAACACTCTAAATCAGTGTGGTCTGCCAATGAGCGTCAGTACGTGAACTCCTTGCTATCTTTCCACAGGTGAATAAGGACAGACACTGAAACAATTATAGCAACTTGACAGAAAAATCTCATGTCTGTGAAGCCTAATAATTTTTAAAAAGTGGATAGTACTTGAATCTTTTTCATTTTTTCTAGTAATTCAGTTTTTTGTTGAGGTATAATTTATATACCCTCATGCCCCCCCCTTTAAAGTGTACATTTAAATGAATTTTGGCAAGTTTGTCTACCTATGTAATCATCAACAAAAGCATAATGTGGGATATACTCGTCACCCCTCAAAATTGTATTGTTTCTAGTACAGAAAATTACCCCCCCAACCCTAACCCCAGGCAGCCACTCATCGGCCTTCTGTCCTTACGGCTTAGATATACCTTTTCTAGAGATGTTGGTGAAGCAGTTGCTCACTTCTCTTTTATTGCTGAATGGTTTTTCCATTGTAGGGTATTCCCCAATTTATTTATTCAGTAACAAGTTGATGGACATTTTGATTGTTCAGTTTGGGGCCATTTTGAATAAAGCTGCTGTAAACCCTAGTGTGTGAGTCCTTCAGTGGGTATGTTCTGTTGTCTTTTTTTTTTTTTAATTATCTATCTGAGAGAGAGAGCGAGAAAGAGAGTGGGGGAGGGACAAAGGGAGAGGAAGAGAATCTCAAGCAGACTCCCTGAAGAGCATGGAACTCCTCGTGGGGCTCAATCCCAGGACCCCAGGATCATACCTGAGCTGAAGGCAGCCACTTAACTGAGCCTCCCAGGCGCCCCTTACTGTAGCTTTAAATAGCAAATCCTTACATAGTGCAAATTCTCTAATTTTTTCTTGAAATTGTTTTGACTATTCTGGGTCATTTGCATTTACAAATAAATTTTATATTCAGCTTGTTTATAAAAAAAAGACTCCCAGGATTTTGAGTTGAACTGCACTATTTATAGATCAATTTAGGGACGATTAACACATACAAAATAAAGTCTTCCAATTCACAATTATGGTATACTTCTCCACTCAGATTTTCATTTCTTAGCAACTTCTATGGTTCATTGGACACATCTTGCACAAATTTTGTTGTATTTGTCCCTAATTATTTCATGTTTTTTAATACTATTGTAAATGGTAACTTCTAAATTTCAATTTTCAATTATTTGTTCGTAGCACATAGAAATAAAATTGAGTTTTGTGTATTAATCTTGTACCTTACTTTACTAAACTCATCAATCCTAGTTTTTTTTTTTTTTTTCTTTTTAAAGTTTTTATTTATTTGACAGAGAGAGAGCGAGAGAGCAAGCAAACACACAAGCCGGGGGAGCAGCATGCAGGGGGAGAAGCAGACTCCTCGCTCAGCAGGGAGCCCGATGCAGGACTCAATCCCAGAACCTTGGGATCCTGGGCTAAAGGCAGATGCTTCACTGACTGAGCCACCCAGGCACCCCTCAATTCTAGTTTTTTTTTTTAAATCATTCTTTAGGATTTTCAACATTTGATGTCTTCTGCAGTTTCCTTTCTTACAATATGTATGCTAATTTTCTTATTTCACAGGCTAGGATCTTCAATACAGTGTTGAACAGAAATGGTGACAGCAGATGTGTTTGTCCTTCCCCAAATCTTAGAAGGAAGACAAACCATTATGTATGATGTTAGCTGCAGGTTTTTCAGACACTCTATCATGTTAAGGAAATTCCCTTCTCATTCTAGTTTGCTCAGTTTTTATCATGAACGGATGTTAAATTTTACTGTATACTTTTCCTACATCTATTGAGATGATCAGGTTTTTCTCCCTATATTGTATAATTATATTTGGTGAATTACACTGAGTTATTAAATTCTCCTAGTGATTCATTTTTTACAAAACATAGATTGTGGTAAGATATACATAAAATTTACTGTCTTACCCTTGTTTAAGCATGTACAGTTCAGTAATGTTAAGTACATTCACATTGTTGTGTAATCAGTATCCAGAAATTTTTCATCTTGCAAAACTGAAACTCCACCTATTAAACAACTCCCCATTTCCCCCACCATCCTATTCATTCATCTGTTTTATAAGAGTTTCAGTCATCACACTCTAGAAATAAAAAAGTGGTCCTTCGACCACGGTTTTTTTTTTTGTTTGTTTTTTTTTTTTTTGACAGAGATAGAGACAGCCGGTGAGTGAGGGGACACAAGCAGGGGGAGTGGGAGAGGAAGAAGCAGGCTTCCAGCGGAGGAGCCTGACATGGGGCTTGATCCCAGAGCACCGGGATCACGCCCTGAGCCGAAGGCAGACGCTTAATGACTGAGCCACCCAGGTGCTCCTCAACCACGGGTTTTAAAATCAGTCTAAGTTAGTGTTTCAAATCAGTTTACTAGTAGTAAACTTAACATGTACTAAGCTTGCAAATTAAGCTTTAAAGTCATACACACACCAAAAAAAATCAGTGTTTTGGGATTATGAATATACCTGATTTTCTGATTATTTCATTACTTCAAACTAGATAAAATTGGGTTGTGTTTTTAAAGCAATTTATTTCACTCAAACCACAATTTTGTAAGCATGTCGATCAGAGTTTGATCATTGCTTGACCCTAAACAACACACAGCACCTTTCCCCCTGACCCCTTTGATTCCACAGGCTCTGGTCCTGCTGAAGCATCCTGTTGTTATGCAGGAAACATAAACAGGTCTTTTTTCTTTTTAGTTAAAAAAGGTTTATTAAGATTTCTACTTTAACGGTCATTGGCTTGCCTTTTGACAAGTACTCAGTGTTACCATTTCTTCTGTTTCTATTCTAAAACAGTTTGGCTCTGCAGATGGGATTTCATTTCTTTGAGATTTATTTATTTTGAGAGAGAGCATGAGCAGGGAAGAGGGAGAGAGAATCTCAAGCAGACTCCTGAGTGCAGAGCCCATCGAGGGGCTTGATGCCAAGACTGTTGGGAAATCCTGACCTGAGCCAAAATCAAAAGTCGGATGCTCGACTGAGCCTCCCAGGCGCCCCATTTATTTTCTTAAAAAGACTAAACTCTAACATCTAATTTTAGCTCAGTGGAATCTGTTCTTCCCAAATAGTTTTTAAGTAAAGTAAATGGGACTCTTATGTACAATACAGATGTAGACTGTCATATTTTCATTCAACTTAATATTCCAGGAATTTGAGACTATTTTTTTTATACAGGAAAAAACTTCCAAAAACACAGAAGTATACTGTATAATAGTTTTATTTTTCTCATTTTACTATTTTTACATTTTATGCACAAATATTTTTTATCTGAGTAAAAATAGAAAATAACTGTTTCATGTAAAATTACAAAAAAAATAAAAACCACAAAGCAATACATAATTGTTATTATGACCATATAAGTGTCTTTATTTAAAGAGTAAAAATGTATGCAAAAATCCTCCTTCCTTTTACAAAAGACTGAGAATATTTTTTTCTGGCAGCAAGTGAAATATCACTGAAATATCAATATTTTTACACCTTCTAGATGTGAAGACATTAAGTTAGTCACAGGTTGTTTTATAATTATGAATTTTAAACATTTTTGTGCTATTTCAAAGATACACTAGTTCTTTTTAAAAGGCAGTAGCATAAAATGATGAGTATGGAAAACAGCCGACCTCACCACAAATAGGCACACCCTTTAAAGAAATATCGCACTTGAGTTTTGTCATTAATCGGGAGAGAAAAACAACTAAACCACTTCCCTAATTCACTGACATGGACTGATTCAAAAATTAATGTGATAAGTCGATCCATGTGAATATTAACCACACATAGCAATTCTGTTTAATATGTCTGATTTTCCGACAGCAACACAAATCTCCAAACTTCAGGCCAGATACATATGAAAGTTGGCCCAATAAAAACCTCATGTAGAAAACAAGTTTTTAAAACAAAAATGGACATTTCCTTATTTTTGTACTTAGAGGGTACAAAAGATAACCGATCATTTTATCTTTCTTCCTTTAAATACACTGTAAATTCCCCTATGGAAAAATTTATTCATAAAAACACCAAAGAATGAATAGCATGAATTATACTTTCTTTTATAACACAAGTTCTCTTTCAATAAAAGATAAGATTGCCTGGCTTTCTGATGATTATAACCTCAATAAGGACAAGGAAAATAGTTTAATATTTAAATTGAGAAAAAGTAACTGAAGTTTCCTGAAACAACTGGGGAAATCAGTCTCATGACTTCACCTATGTTCTGGTGCATAAAATGATGGTGATAGGATGAAGAAGGAAAAGAAAAAAGAAATAGCACCTGATCCTGTATGAGAATGATCTTTGTTCCGATTATAATGGGGAATAAAATAAAAACTGCCAAAGGAAGAAAAATGGATAGAATGTGTTCTCGGAAAAAAGGAATCTAAAGAATGCTTAAAGGAGAAGCAGCAACAGTTTGACTTCGGAGCTCTTAAAGGAATGCGGGTGGTTCCTTGCCTTAAAATATATACATAGACATGTAATTGCAACATAAAGTCTGTCGTCTTTGCTAAAACTTTAATGTCTCCCCAAAAGCATTTTAAATATTAAAGTCAAAAGTTTTAAGCTCTTGATAACATACCAGAAGAATTTATTTTATTATATTTTTTAAAACTATAAGCAACTTGTCAACTCCCCAGACTGTAAGATGGTGCAAAAACCTTCTTTTTGGTAATCTATTTGTTCTGAACCTACAGCTTCTATGTACTATTTCACATGGTTACTCTACTCAGATAATTCTTGCAGTCAGTGCCCAAATGAAACTAATAGTTTGTCAGTCTGTTCCATATGTGTTTATAAAAAGGTAAAAATAGAAGTTACAAGTTTTACTCTTTTTAGGCATCCACTGCAGGGTCTTAAACGACTTGAGCATATAAACGACCTGACATTCCACACTGCAGCACAGCACTTCAAGGTACAATCTGAGGTTACCAAAGAAAATCAGAGAGCCTTCCTCTCCTGCTTGTTCCCAGGATCCCTGGCTTATGGTTCATTCCAGACTACTATCTGGGACCAGTACAGCGACTGCTAGCAATGCTTCCTTGACTTCTCACCGTGGCCTTTTCCTCCTGGTTAGTCAGAAGCATCAACTGAGCTCTTATAAAGCTGTTTAGGGGGATGGATTTAAAGGAAATGACGAGGGAGAAGGTAAATGAAGTAACATGTGAGAATCAATCTTCTGCTATAAGAGGATTAAAAGCTCTTTGCCAGTATCTCATGATTTGTATATAATACCTTAAAACAAAAAAGAAAAAAAAAGCAAGCAAGCAAAAAAGAAAGATCTTTCCAGCCATTTCTGTTTAGTGTTAGCTGGTGATAAGCAAAGAGTTTCATATATGAGAGTCATATAATTGAAACATTTTTTAAATGAATTATTACGTTCTAAAATATCTTTCCTTTTGAATATCATTGTATCTTCATATATATGTGTATAGTTATATATATTAAAATGGTCAACTGGACATGTATACAGATATTTATACTCACACATATATGATATTCAAAAGGAAGAAATTAAGTAAACGGGAAATTTTGTTATGCGAGAAGACTGCCTACACTGGAGGTCAGAATTTCCTTTTAAAACTACTGGCAAGTAATTTGCTCTTGTCTTGAAAGGTAAAGTACTGCTGACTGATTTAAAGTCTTCATTTCATCAGAAACACAAGGACTATATAAGCTGCTCTTGCATAATACACTGGCAGTATAGGGCAATTTTAAAAAAGAAAGAAAGAAAAGCCATACCAAACCAAACTAAATGGAACTTTTATTTTCTGGCTGAGGTATACCTTTTCAGTTTTTTAAATCTCTGACAGGAAAAACAGAGATCATTTCAGAATTTTTGTAATAGTTGGTTTATTAGAATTAAATTCTTCTCTTAAAATAATTTAAATTCTTGGCCTGACATTATGAATAACCTATACAGAAAATCCTTAAAATTAGCTTGAGTTAAGCCAGATTTCAACCTGGATTTCCTTCTTCAGCAATGTTCTTCTGCCCGTCGACTTCTTATTGTCCTTTGCTTGCAAATATATAAATTATTTTAATAACTTGATACTCAGTTTAGTAATTTATTAATATTATAATTTTATTCGATATGAATATTTTAGCGCTGCTTGATTAGATGAAACAGGCACACATGCTTTAGCTGTGAAAAATTCCATTTTCTGGTTCTATGTAAAGCAACATCTAAAGCAGCAGAGAGGGGAAACAGTTATACTTTCGAAAATAGTTAAGCCAGACTGTTTCCTGGAGATACTTCATTTATTTTTCATCCTCAGATGCTACTGGCTATTTTTGGTAGGGCTAGACATTAATACTGACCAGTTTAGCTTTCCTGACTGTTAACAAACTATCCCACAATGAACCTGACTTCGTGCTGAAGACATTGTGGTGATCCTTAACATACACGTATTCTAAAATATATGCTCAAAGTAAAAAGATCCAAATTCACAAGAGTATGAAATATTTATAAAAAAATCATGCATCAGATTGTACAGTCTAGAAATAAAAGAAGATTCAAATTCAGTAATAAAGGTAAGAGCAATACTTGCTCTAATATTTAAGAAAGACCTCGGGCTCCCAGAAGGTGCTGGGCTCAGTTATCCTTCTCCGTCTGCAGGGAAGCAGTGGCCAGGGCTACCGCTGTGACCGGCTGGGCAATCCCGTGCAGCTGCATCTTTGCAAGTTTCTTCTGTTCACATTCTGTGACCAAACGGTTCAACTCTGCTGCACTGTATCCAATAAGAGTCTTCAAGTCACAGACAAACTTGTACACAAATCTCTTGCCTTGAACTTTACAAATCATGTCCCCATCATAATAATACCTTTAAAAAGAAAAACACGTGAGGACTATAGAAAAAATACAGAATTTGGACTTCTTACAATAGTTAGTTTACAGATCCTTCCATAAGCAGGAGTCTAGCTAATCCTGTATTTACCCCAATAGCAATTAACATTGAAGTTATATAGAAATGTTTAGTGTTACTATCCAAGGAAACTTCAAAATGTTGCTTACTTTCACTGTTCAGTATTCTAAAACTCTGTTTACTAAATTTGCAGACCATATTTCAACAACTATGATAAAATACTGATTTAAAAATGAACATTTTTAAAACAAAACAAAAAACCTTGGGAACAGTAATAGAACCTAGGAACAAAGGCTTGGAGTCAGAATGTCAAGATTCAAAATCCAGTGTCTTGACTTTGTTTTGTCACCACACGGAAGTCACATTTTCTCTAAGTTTTTACTCCTTGTCTATACAATGAGGTTAAAAACAGTACTTACCCTCATAGAATTGTTGGGAATTAAAAGGATTATCTTTGCAAAGTGCTCACTTAGGCACACAATGACTGGCACATAGCCCTCTATAAAATATAAGCTATGTTAATAATTAAGAACCCATATAAAAAGGAGAAATTTGTTAATACACATATTCTATGGACTATGGGAATGTCCATTTCTTTTCTGCATTGTACAAAATCCCTTATGTTGTAGCCACACCTTCGCCATCACCATTTTTAATACATAAAGGCTCTCCTTTCAGTGAAATTCTCCAAATCCAATAGGGAGCCTCAAAAGTGTAAGTAAAAGGCTAGAAGAAAAAGACAGGATACAGAAAACCAGGGAAGTGGACATCACAATGAAACAAGGTTTCTATACCTACATAGACAAATCTGGAGGAAGTCCTTCTAGAAGTCTAGTTTACTGCTGCTATGTATGAAACAGCCGGATTTAGATTTACTTTGGAAAACAGAGTTTATTTACGGTTATGCGCTGCCAATTCCAATAAAGCGAAAAAAGTCAGTCAAGACTTTTATAGGCAGGAGGACTGTGAAGCCTTTCATTTTATTGTACTATTTTTCTCCACCCCCGTGAAGCCTTTGTTTTAAAACTGCACTACCCACTTGTACCAATTTGACAATGAGCAGATATGAGAGAAAAGACTATTTGCCGAAGTACCAAAGTGTAAACTACCACATTTAGCAGGATTTTATTATCAAAGTCATTCAACTTAATCAAGAGTCCATTAACGAAAAGCTTGATCTATATGCAGGAAATTAAGGCATTTTTCCTTAATTTCAGAACAGTGAAAGTCTTACAGTCAGTTATGTTCTCTTTCTAAGTGAGAGATACAACACACTGGGCAGAGTTCTTGCGTTTCCTTTTGTGCCAATGACGTTCATACATAATTTAGATCTTAGCCGACAAACCACCAATTGCCTGTCATCCGTTTAAAATGAGACTGGAATTTCAATTTCTTAAGAAAATTTCTACATAATATGTAAGGCTGTAGCAAATAAGATACTTGAGAAAAAAGTAAAATAAGGGAAGAAAGTGGTTTTATATTTCAAGGAGGAAAATGTAGTTGGTATCCTCTTATGTCTCTTGGTAGACGTGATAGAGAATACAAACGCTAAGTTTTCATTTTACTTAGTATGTCCTTCATCCCAGCGGATGATCACACCACCAAACGTAGCAGCACTCGTCGCATTTGTACCCTCTCTAAAATGAACAAAGTAGAAAGGTTCACGATACCTGTACTTTCATGGAGATGATTTTGCCCTTTTTTTTAACACTTGTATTTTTTTTAGCCTTTTAAATTGCAAAATGTACTTCCCTAGAATCCCTCCAAGGCCCCTCCCAATCACTACCCCTGTCTCACTCTAAAAGGTAGATACAATCCTGTTCCATGATGGTAAATTCACTGCTGGTCACCCAAACACGTATTCCAAATGCTGTAACGTACTTTTCCTATTTCTTGAACTTTACACTACAAACGCATTCACACAACCTCTGCTCTTTTGGGGCTGATTCCTTCACCGAACGTTACGTTTGTGAGGTTCACCCCTACGAGTGCTTGCTGCCGCAGTTCACTTCCATGGACACACAGTCCACTGTTTTATTCACTCTCCTGTTGATAGGTATTTGGTTTCTGGTTTTGGATATTATAAATAATGCTGCTCTGAGCACGTGTGTGGACATGTGCATGCACTTCTGTTTGGTAGGTATTTCGGAAAGAAGCTGCTGGGTTACAGGTCACATTCCTACCAAAAGTGGAGAGGCATTCGCACTGCTCCACAGCCTCACCAACGCCTGGTACTGGCAAGCATTTAATTAGCCATCCTGAGATATGCGCTGTGCCATTTTGTCAAGGTTTCCAACCGCACTTCCCTGATTACGAAAGAGGCTGCGTGCCGTGGCTTAGGTCACTCGCCACGCGGATAATCTCCAGTTGGTACTGTCTATTCATGTCTCTTGCCTATTTTTTCTATTTCTCCTATTAGTCTGTAAGAGTTCTTAGGTACTTCGGACATGACTTTTATGTCAGGTTTGTGGCTTGCTTTCACTCTCCTGACGATGGCTTGTGTTGACCAGAAAGTTCTTAATTTAAATGTAGTCCAATTTCTTGATCTTCTCCATCAGGGTTAGTGCTGTTGATGAACAGAGTCTGATGTCTTTCTTCACCTACCGACATCATGGAGGTATTTCTAGATGCTTTCCTATTTTACTTTCCACATTTAGAGCTACAGGCTACATGGAACCGGTTTCTAGGATGGTATGAGGAAGGGGTCGAGTTTCACTTTTTTCCATATGGATAGTCAACTGTCCCAGCTCCATCTGACTAAAAAGCCGGTTTTCCTCATGTCTTTTCCCCACACCATCCCTAAGTCAAATACTCATATTCTTCCTTCTCCCTGGGCTCTCAATTGTAATCTGTGGTCTATGTGTCTCTTCTACGCAAACAACATACTGTCTTATTGCTACAGCTTTACAGCAAGTTTCAGTGTCCTGGACAGCAAGTCTTCCCACTCTGTCAATCTTCTTCAGGTATCCTAGCTACTGTGCCACTTCATACAACCACATAAATTTTACAATCACCATGTTAAGTTCCACAAAAAAACTTTCTGCATTGAAACATATCAATCTGAGGAGAACTGACACCTTAATGATTAATTCTAATAATTTATTTGTAATTTTGTAGGGACTTGTATATATACACTTACATCAATGGCCAAAAATGACCGTTTTCATTCTCATTATGTGGAAAAGATCTTTAGATAGCTGGCAAAGTGTGTGAGACTAAATAAGTGATAAACACACTGAAAATAAAGCATTTTAGGGGCTCTTGGGTGGCCTAGTTGGTTAAGCCTCTGCCTTTAGCTCAGGTCATGATCTCAGGGTCCTGGGATTGAGCCCCACATCGGGCTCCCTGCTCAGCAGAGTCTGCCTCTCCCTTTCCCTTTGCCCTCCCCCTCCATCCGCCTCCCACTCGTGCTCTCTCTCGCAAATAAGTAAACTTAAAAAAAAAAGAAGAAGAAAAAGAAAGCGCTTTAGTTACTTATGAGTGCTAAGGAAAAGTTATTTTGGAAAAGAAAAATAATCATGCTAAAATATGTAGTACTTACATGATCATGATCCTAACAGTAAATACTGATATAACCACAATTTCCATATAATTATGTAATTACATTAGGATAAAGGGAGAAAGAGTGTGTGTGTGTGTGTGTGTGTGGTGTGTGTGTGTGTGTGTGTCTGTAGTGATGAGAGGTGAATCATAAGCTGTGTGAAATTCACAACGTCCAAATGAAACATGAAGTAGAATGAGAGATACATTGCAAAGCTCTTTTACACTATGTTCATTCTTCCAAAAAAAGACATTAGTTCCATATTTCCATATATCCTGCTTTTTTACTTAAATGCACATTCTGAATTTCCATCACTGTGGTTAGCATAATTTCTGAGAGTAATTATGTCAAAAAATTCATACTACTTATGGGATGTTACAAATAATTTTATTCTATTCCAATTCAATCTGTGTAAAGGCTGGATATTCAGATTTAGGCAGGCTGAAGGGGAAGAAAGAACAGAGAAATGGGTCGATATTTTGCACCCAGTCATAAAAACAGAAAATATCTGCATCTTTGCTAAAATTTACTCTCAATTCACCTATGCAAATGACAGCATCTTTATCTGTTATGTAAATGACAGAAAACTCAGAGATTAAACATGTAAGTTTTAAACAGAGTAATACATACTTTTCAACCAGATAAAAACAAATAATCTTGGAATCACCTTAAAAAAAAACAACTATGCGCCTCAAAATTATTACTAAAGATCTTTGTAAAAAGTCATTTTTGGGGTGCTTGGGTGGCACAGTTGGTTAAGTGTCTGACTCTTGGTTTCAGCTCGGGTCATGATCTCAAGATCAGGGGACTGAGCCCCCCACTGGGCTCCGTGTGGAGCACAGAGTCTGCTGAAGTTTCTTTCTCCCTTTCCCTCTGCCCCCTCCCACCCACTGCATGCTCAAGCAAGCACAAGCTCACTCTAAAACAAATCTTTAAAAAAAAGTCACTTTTAACATTAGTGTGAAACTTTTAGCTTTTTGTTTACTAAATAAACAACATCTTGTAAACAAGTCTTTTAATGTTATATTACACAATGTTAAACCTAGAATAAGAAGTCATTTTTTTAGAAAGGCTTGATAATAAAAAGAAATAATAAACAATAATTATAATGATAAATGCTTACCTTAATGCACGACTGAGTTTCTCATAGTTCATTGTAGGCTTATTTTTACGTTGTCCCCATTTTTGTGCAACCAGTTCAGGCTGATTTAGCTTAAACTCGCCTTCATCACCAACCCAAGAAATGCAGTCTCGAGCATCCTTGTCAGTAAGAAGTTCTAGCAAAAACTGCCACAGTTGGATTTGACCATTGTTTCCTAAATTGACAAGAAGGACAAGCAGTGACCACAGTGCTATGGGTTAAAAGCAGACAAAAGGCAATAAACAGGTTCTTCTCTGGGTCATCCCTCAGCCATGCTAGGAACAAAATTTTTTTACTAATGCTGTTTAAATACTGTCAGAGAAATTATCCATATTCATATTTTCATACAATGAAATAAAACAAAATACACATGACTTGACAAATTTTATAAATACCGTAAGATAATGCAAAAATACCTGTTCTGTTTCCAGGTGAACTTCTATCTTCTCCTGAAATCCTTGGAGCTCTTTGTACTTTAGCTGCCTTCGCACTGCTGTTTATAACTTTAATGGTAGTCGGTGTAGCAGACTGCACTGATGCTGGAATAATTTGCACAGCTGCAAAGAAAAACATTTTTTTTTCCTTCTAATACAAGCAGTGAAAAAAATTACTGAAAGACATAAAATGCTATTAGTTTTACTAATGCCCCTCTAATTAGCTCAACAAAAGGCCTCAAAGAAAGCTTTAATCCACAGCAGTTTTGAACGAAATTACCAAAGAAGTTCCAAGGATAAGGTATGATGTTTGCATTATGGGTTGTGAATCTTAACTTGGGGAATAAGAGTTGGTCTTATTTTGAATTAACTTAGTGACATATACACATTAAACAAAGAATTATAAAAACATCTGCTTTAAGAATATTTCTTCATTAAAAACAGTCTATCAAATGCTGGGAGAAAATACGGACAAATGAGAACTCACACATACTACTGCTGAGAACACTAACACCTACCACCACTTGGTGAAAAGCTGTGGTAATCCCTAGTCAGGCTGGAAGGGTGGAACCCCTGTGATAAACCAGAGAATCTCACACACATTCTTACAAATACTCATTCCATGATATTCACGGAGTTTTAAAGATAATAGCAGTGAAAACGAATGAAATCACACTGCAAGTATCATCACAAATCTCATAACTGTTACACAAAAAGCAAGTTATAAAAGGATATGTACATTATATTATCATTTTACCCAAAAAGTTTAAACACAGGTAAAACAATGCTATGAAGTGTGGTTGTCTAGTTGGTAAAAATATAAAATATGCAAAGAATAATAAACATCAAATTCAAGATAGTCAATTAAAATGAGATCTAAAACAGGTAAAGTTGATATATAAAGTTTTGATTCTTACGGTGTATAAAGATGTTAGCTACTATACTTTATTTCTTGGTATATCTAAATTATTTCATAAAAACTTTAAAGTTAATTTTATTACCTTACAGTGTTGAATTAAAAGAAAATTTCTTATTGACAAATGGGCCATACATTATGGGCATGAATACTCACGCTGATCAATTGTAACTATCTCATTCATCTGTTGTTCTTGGCTTGCCAACACATCTGAAGAACACACATAAAAATCTCTGTTTACATTTAAACCCAGAAATGCAAACTTAAGTTAGTAAAACTCAATTCAACTGACAAACCAAATACATTAAAAAGCAAAACATTAAATAAAACTTACTGGCACAATAACCTAAAAAATACCTGATAGTCACTTTGCAAGGAAAGATATTTTTAAGAGAAATAACAGATGGAGAGCGCTAATTCTTATAATGTTAAGAAACAAAATGTTAGGAAAATGGAGTTACTTCTCACAATTTACAGTATAAAAGAGCAGTTCAGATTCAGAGCTGGGTAGTACCATAACATAAATATCCGTTATCTATTTATCTGCATAAAACCATTTAAAACATGGAAATCTTCAAGATCAAGTCAAAGATGAGAATGTACACCACACTGAAAGATTGAATAAAAGCTTTGAATAAAACCATTTTAACTTTTTTTTAAGATTTTATTTATTTGAGAGAGAGGGAAAGACAGAATAAGGGGAGAGGCAGAGGGAGAAACAGTCTCAAGCAGACTCTGTATTGAGCAGAGAACCCCATGATCTCATAACCCTGAATCATGACCTGAGGTGAAATCAAGAGTCGGATGCTTAACTGACTGAGCCACCCAGGTGCCCCATAACTGCTTTACCTTTATAATGCTCCTTAAAGACAGCTAAATTTTCAATAAAATTATAGTGGTCCTAAAAGTCACAAGTGAATGAAATAATATAATGATGGCTACAAATATAGCTCTCAACATGAGAGTTACAATGTAAAAGGTCCTAATATAACCCCATAGAGATCCATTCTTTACTCATCTGTTGCTATCCCCTACTCAAATGCTATTCTTTATTTCTTTAAAGAGAGTTCCTCTTTCCCAGTCTCTAATACTTCAGCCTATTTATTTGGTGCCCATCATAGATTAGATGCTTTTCTCCTCAAGCTATACCCACCAGCAATCTTCTGTGTACTGAGTGAGTCCCAGCCTGGGCACCGAGCACAGTTCTACTGAGGGTGCCATACCAGGATCCAGTTCCAAACACACACACAGCTGGAAAGGACTGAGAAACTACAAAGAGGTCTAAACCCTACCTGTTAGATGGGGGCTTTCTTTGGGGGTTTATATAATTATATGGGACTAGCCTCAGATCTTGGTTCTGATCTAAGCACTCACCTATTGGTTATGTGACTTTGGTAAATTATGCAACCAATTTAAGCATTAATTACCTCATGTTTAAATGAGATATCCCCACCTTCCACCTAATGAAGCCTCTTTAAGGATTAAAGGAAAATTTGAAAAAGCACAATGCCTGAAACATAGCTTAACTTTTCAGTGAACTGGAGATGCTACTGCTTCATCCAGACTCCTAGTTCTGAGCATTCTCCCCGTTTCAAGGAAATGAATAGATACACAAGATTACTCTGCTCCCCATACTAGGAAAAGTCTCTGAATGAGATTTAAAGATTGAGAAGCACTAGAACCAGAGACAACCCCAACAAAGCACTGCCATGGGGGAGAGAGCAAAACCCACCGATGTTAAACTGTAGTCTAAACACTGTCTTTGTCCTAATCTTGACAGTTTCTATGAGGATACATTTCAGTAAGCACGACTCACGTATTAAAACCTGAAAAAATTCAAAAGTTTTCCTTATTTATCTGAAAAGTTGTGTAGAGAAAGAAAAAAAAAAACCCTGTGAAATCAAGGACAAAACTTCAACCAGAACATTTAACTTATTTACCTAATAAGAAAAACTGGAAATAAACCCTATCAATGTAACGACTACAGTAAGACTTTCAGTGTCAACAGCCGCTTTTCCCCTCTAATACGTAAGAGATTCCAGGAAGGAGAGAAACTACGATCAGTGAAGGAAAGCCTCTCTCTAGAGCTCATTTCTTATGCAGCAGCAGAGGATGCACCCCAGATGAAAACCCAAAGCCTTCGAAGACCTGTGGAAAATCCCTCCAGCCAGAGCTGTGCCATTCCAGGGCACGTAAGAGAACAAACCCTATCAGTTACCTTTTTAACCATAACCATTACAAAAACAAAGTCAGAGTTTGTCCTACTCACACATACTGAAAAGTATGTGGGTCTGGTTAGCATTTCTGGCCTGTAGACGGTGTTAGGGAACAGGTTACTGCTACAATATTTGAACAGCTACTCACTGAAATGTAAGATGGATTAAAACTCAAACAAAATAATTTACATTTATTTGAGCTTTTTGTTGGTCAGCCAAGTAGTTTCTAATTTCTGTATATAGTCACTTAATAATAATAATGTCTGTGGAACCAACATGGAAACACTTATAACCAGCAGACTTCAAAACAGAGGACTGCACACTTACACTTCTCCTTTCTCTCTTAAGATCCCACTCAATTAGAGGAAATTTTAGAAGGTTTAATTCCATTAATGATGAAAAGAACAAGAGGGAAGAAATCTGTGGACAATCTTAAATTTCTGGAAGATGAAGAGTAAATGAAAGAACTGACTGATGAAACAGAAGTCAACGACTGGAGTTTACGAAGATAGCTAAGTCTAGGGCACAGCATCTTAAGAGCTTGGATTCTGGTGTTCTTCAGTCTGGTTTTGGATCTTGGCTCTGCCATTCCCTACTGTACCCTTATGGGGCTGGCTCTCTAAAACATGATATCCTATCTAAAAAATAAGGAAAGTAATGATTTGTGGCATTAGTAGAGGGATTAAATGAGATAATACATATAAAGCTTCCAGCACAGCCTTATACAATTAATAGGTGTTAATTATTATTGCTATTATCAATGATCATAATGAAAAATGAAGACAAAGTTATAAAGAAATAAAGTGAAACTCAAGTTACAGTACAAATAGATAATAATTCAAATTTTATACATTTTCGAAGAAGTTCCAGATGACTCCATAGAATTTCTCCCCGAGGCACTCGCTGAAAAAAATCTTCTTGGTTGAGACTGCATAATTCTCTTCCGGAAATGTTGAGTGTGGTCAGGTCTATATCAGTCATGCTGAATTCCTTCATTACCCAAACCACCCAATGCAGAACTTGGTCTGTGGACCACTGTATAGGATCTAAAGCAAAAAATATTACCATTAGCCTAGTCCTATCTTAGATATTATATAAATTCAGTTAATTTGTCAATACACATATACATACACACATATATATGGAGAAAAGTCCAGACAGGTTTTTCCCCCAAGTAAGTGAAGTAAATAAACTCAAATGAAATAAAATGTTTTTAATACTGTATTTTCTCCTCAGCTCCTTTTCAACTTCTCAATCTAAATTTTTAATGAATTCACCTGGTTTTACATCAGTTAATCTGGAATTTTATCAAGAAAAACAATGTAAAATTCCTCTTCGATGGGTCAACTGAAAGAATAAAATATGGCATTACTCTGGAGAGAATAGAGTAAATTATCCAAGTTTTAACATTACTTTGTAGCAGTGTATAATTTGGTGCACTGGAAAAAAAAAAAAGAAAGAAAGAAAAAAGAAAACTATAAGGGGTTTCTGAGGAGCTAGACTTATTCTCCAAAATGTGCACAACATAATCTTTCCTCCCTTTGCTTCTTGTAAAAAGCTGGTGCTCCTATACTTATCCATTAGCAGCACTTATAATACAACATTCAGACTGCATGTTTACTCAGCTCTCTTTCCCTGTAATACTTTAAGGTCTTAAATATAAGGATTGTGTCTTTGGAGTTTACCACAATGCCTTATGCATAGCGTAATTTGTTAAATCTATGAAAAGTAAATCCAAATAGTCATTTTCCTCATCATTTTTTTACTATCTAATTGAGTTCACAAATGAAAATGATGGCCACCATGTATAATATCTCATTGTTGTACCCCTGGCACCTAATGGAGTAGTCTACCCATTTAAGTTTAGTAAAAACTGGCTGAATTAATTTTGGTGTAGGTATTTCTGCATGGACAAGATGATCTATCTAAACAGTATTGGTTACATAACCCCAAGATGCATGTTATTCAATTGGAATAAGTGGGGAAAAAACATTTAGGTACTTATCAAGAGCCAATTTATGATAAAAGATGAATCAAACATAATACAGGATTTACAGCCACAGAACTGATTTTTTATTCGATCTTTTCACAAAGAGGTGAAGGGAGAAGGATTCTGAGAAGATGGCAGCAAAGTTTTTTCATTTCTCTGAACGCACACATTAAAAAAACACCACTAAAAGCAAAAGACAGCAAAACCAAAAATCCACGTACATTTACGATAAAACCAGATGACAAGATATCCCCATGGAAGCCAAAATACACACAGGTGAAGACAAAGCAGTAACACTCAGAAACCTTCATGGTATCAGCATCTATTCAGGAGAAAGCAAAGGGGGTAGCAAAGGGAAATCCGACCCACTCTTCATTCTGAGCACAGGAGAACCTGAACACAGCCAAGAAGTTTTCACTGAAAGCAAAACAAGCCAAGCTCCAACAGTAGCTGAAATAGTTCTGCCCAATCCAACAAGAGCTGAGTACAAAGGTCCGTGGTAAGGCTTAAGGGGCTGGAGCAGTGCAGCACCTTTGGGTTTTTCAAACTGAGCCATGGATTATGTCCAGGAGAGTGGAACACAGTGAGAAACTGGAGGGAATGGAATCTAAATTGAGTAGCACAGGAACACCAAAGAAAAAGAGGAGGTCCAGATAAAAATGGAGTAAGGAAACAGACAGGAACTGAGGAAGTAAGTGGCTATGTTTTTTTTTTTTTTTTTTTTTTTTTAGGTTTTATTTATTTAAGTAATCTCTATACCCAACGTGGGGCTTGAACTCATGACCCCAAGATCAAGAGTCCCATGCTCTTCTGACTGAGCCAGCCAGGTGCCTCTACTGGCTCTATTTTTAATACTACTTGAAAGTAACAGGAAAGAGTTACAGAAAGTTAGAAAAGCTATCCTGAACCACACTTCCCTTTAAAAGTTCAAGTAACCTCATTTTACATAAACATGAACCAAAAAAAAGTGTCATGATCAAAACACTTGGAGCAAATACAATCAGTCTGATTTGTTTTTTTAAATAGTTATCAGGACTTCTGGTGTAACGTAACTAATTGTCTGTCCATATTCTCCCCACCTATTTCTCTAAGACCCTAGTGAAATGATAGTAAAGGAATTTTTAAAAGAAGTAAACTTGAGGGGCGCCTGGGTGGCACACCGGTTAAGCAACTGCCTTCGGCTCAGGGCGTGATCCCGGCGTTGTGGGATCGAGCCCCACATCAGGCTCCTCCGCTATGAGCCTGCTTCTTCCTCTCCCACTCCCCCTGCTTGTGTTCCCTCTCGCTGGCTGTCTCTATCTCTGTCGAATAAATAAATAAAATCTTTAAAAAAAAAAAAAAAGAAGTAAACTTGAAAGAATGTGAGTGAAAATGACAAAAGGATGGGAGATTTTCAACTAATTTCTGAATACAGTCAGCAGAGAGAAAATCAAGTGAAGTAGAAGCTATGACCTAAAATATCTATCAAGGAGGATATAGTAAGAAGTGTTTCCTGACTGTAGAACCCCTTACTGGCTCAGCTTGTGGTGGTTCCAGGTAGCAGGAGAAGTGTAAGTGGAAAATGAGGGGACTGATTTAAAGTGTATGGTGTGCTTTGATCCTCCAGGGCCTCTTCTTCATTCTCAGGAGCCAACTGAACAGAAGCATCCCCACACATGTCCATATCCCCACCCCACCCCCACCATCCTCACATCCCCGGAACTTCTGAAACAGACATGTAACGGATACTGATCCCAGTAGTAAGTCTACAAACTGAAGAGTGAGACCCTCTGCACTTCCCCTTCCACTTCCAGAAAGTAGCACTCACATACACGTCGACCCTAAATCCTCACCCCAACCTTCTACTCCTGCCAGGTGTTTGGCCAATTCTCCAGGGAAGTTAAAGATACCCAGGAAAAAGATCTATATATACTTACTAACACTTGGAAATCTTTACGAAATGACCAATACCCCATTTAATCAGTGTATGGTCAAGAAATCCCTTCCAGAGCTTCAAACTAATTAGCTTTAAAGTTATTCACTTTTAAGTATGAACAGATGAGCAGAAACAGTCAGATATCTATCTGAGAGACTCAAAACAAAGCATTAAACAAAAATAAACAGAAACACAGAACCCAGAAGCAGAAACAATGCAATAACAAAATGGGAAAAAAAATTAAAAACCCTACTCTAATCAACATACTCAGAGAAGAGAAAACATGATATACATAATGAGATCAGAATGCTAAAAGGAAAAACAAAAATAAAGAGCCCTTGTAAAGTAAAGTAACAATCAGGATAGGTTGTTATATAAAGACAAGAAATCTGGCAGAAAGTTGTACAGATAGATACAGAAATGACAAACAGAAGGAAAAAGATATAGAGCATCAGCCCAGGAGATTCAACAGGAGTCTCAGAAAAAAGAAAAGAAAAACACAGAAGGTCTTTATCAAAATAATAATGCAGGAAAACTTCCCAGAATGGAAGGCTACAATTGTCTACATCAGCAGCTGTCCAACAGAAATATAATGCAGACCACTCGGTAATTTTAAAATATTCTCACAGCTACATTAAAAAAATGAATAGGTGAAATTTATTGTAATAATAATTTTATTTAATTTAATGTTTTCAAATGTTATTTCAACATGTTATCAACACAGGAAATTTAAAAGAGTTTACATTCTTCTCTGTTTGTACCAGGTATCTGACACTCACAGCACAGCTCAGGTCAGACCAGGCACATGTGAAGGGCTCACGCGGGACTAGTGGCTACTGCACTAGGCAGTGTAGGGCTGTGCAATGCTTCCCCGTAATCCATAAACCTACAGCACATGACATAGATGCAGAATGCCACTAAACCAAGGTAAAGACCAGAGAGAAAAAGAAGATCCAACCAGCTTCCAGAAAGAAAAATAAAAAGGATATAAAAAGGAACTAGAATCAGAATGCCCCGTGAACATCTCACTATAATGAAACAGAACAGGGCCATACAAATTTTGAGGAAAAATAATATTTCAACTTAACATTCTACACCCAAGCTATCAATCAGAGACAGCAAAATAAAGACACTTTCAGGTATGAAAGTCTCCCCCACCAAAATAAAACCCCCCAAAAAACAAAAAACACCCCGTCAAACCAAACCAAACCAAAACAAAACCAGCTTTTATTTCCTAGGGGCCTTTCTAAGGAAACCTGTAAGGAGGAATGAGAGAATAATGAGTAAATGTGAGAATAAAACTAAGAAAAAGGAATAGAAGATCCTGGAAAACGGATCCAGCACCGCAGGAAAGTCAAGGATGTCCGAGGATGACTGTGGCAGATCTACAAAAGAACCAATCTAGAGATACTTGAGAATTTGGGAAAAATTATACACACAACACAGAGTGATGGAAATGGGAGAAAGTCAGTTTTGGTATATACAGAAATACACACAACTAAAAATTAAGTCAACTTGGAACTTCAGGAAAACCCGAAGTTGTAAAAATGCAGTCACAGTTATATGAAAAATTCTCACAATACACACAAATAACTGATGACTTAAAATAAAATAAAAGTTATGTAAGAATACTCACAAAATGGGGAAAGATAAGGTTTTGCCTGCTTTGCAGGGGAAAGCCATGTAGGGAACTAAACCTCATCTACTGTAACAAGAAGTTAATAATGATTAAAAGTAGTAAAGCGGAAAGTTGTTGCAAGTGGGGAGTAGGACTGAAGAAAGCAAAACTGTTTTTGTAAGACTTTTTTTCTTTAAACCAGACTTGACAGATACACAATGAGAGCTTCCCCATGAGACTCAGGGAGAGCTATGGAACTGGAGAGCTAGCTATATAGAAATCAACTCTACCTGTAAAATACTTTATTTTTGTGTGAATATATAATATTTTAAAATGTGAATATCTGACAATTCTGGGAGCCAAAAAACATTGAGTATGTATCTTTTTTTTTTTATTATTCAAACAACTGGAAGAAAAAATAAAAATAAGCACAGCCATCTTTTCAATATTCTTGGTTAACAAAGGACAAGAATGAATACTGACTTTAATTTTACTTTTAGTCAGTTTTAACATTTGCATTTGACCAGCTTTCTAACTACTATGAATTCATTAATTTGAGTTTCGGCTATAGATTTTAAATGTGAAATAGTAAAAAAAACAAAAAAAAAAAACAAAAAAAAAAAAACAAAAAAAAATCAATCAGTCAATCAGCAGGAAAAAGGATCAGAGTCCTGGAAAAATATAAAAGTGAAGGGAATGTATATAATGAAGAGGTGGCTCTAAGCTCCTGTCATGATACAAAGTTGATATGTGGAAAATGAACTTTAGGAAACTGTCCAATGGGAATCAGTATTTCAAAGAGATTTAAAGCAGCTATGACCAGTTAACCACATTTCAATTTTGCAGAGAATTAAGCAATTTCAAAATGACTACCCTTAGGTACAGACACAGTAACCTGACAGTTTCCTAAGAAAACAGTAATCAAATTTCTAAAACTTTCCAGTTGCTAACAATTTCATGACAAAAAAAAAAAAAAAAAAAAAAAAATCAATGATTTTTAAAAAGTCTTCCTATACCTAAATAAACCTCAAGTGTTTTAAAAGACCTTTACTCTAAGTAAATGATACCCCTGGTAGGTACTCTTGAGTTAGAGTTTATAATTTTGCTCTCTACAATTCATTATTATATACTACTCTCCATAAAAGATCCCACTACTGAAGGGTTCTTGTTGAAAGTCTAGTGAACTACGTAAAATATTATTTCAAATGTTTTTATGCTCTCTTCTTTCCTTCTCAGCATTTCCCCTCTCAGAGGTGACTTCAAACTCACTAACAATAAGGTCAAGCATGACATCTATGCTAGCTTTTACAAGTCAAAAATAAATAACAACATTGTCAAGCACATATGTGCGGAACGGCTCTATCTGATCCTCTGAACTGGACTTACCTTCTTAGGTTCCAATTAAAAGCCCCTCTCCTGGCTTCCTTCATCTATCCTTCTCCTGCTCGTGCCACACAATTTTATGTACAAATACTCAGGTTACCAACAACTCATGAAGCTTCAATAATATTTATCCCCCAACACTCTTCCCATTTGCCCCCCAAAGGTTAATATTGTTTTCTCCACTTCTACAATGTCTGTTTTTTTCCTATAATTCAGCTTAGTCTAACTCTACAGTTACTTTTTTCTAAATCTACCAATGAATCTCTGATCACCAAATTTAATAGATACTACTCAGTTGGCATTTTTTTTTTTTACTTTTGTCAGCAATGTGGCCACTCTTGACCATCTAAAACTCTTTTCCAATTTCAGAGACACTAAATACAATTCTTATTTTCCTTCTATCTCTTCAGGTATTCCATGTCTCAATTTCTTTTCCTCAACCTGAAATGCCAACAAGGTCCAGCCTTTAACGTTGTGTTCCTTTCCATTTTCTCTCTCTCCATCAGAGACTGTATACACTTGTTTAGCTTCGAAACAAACTCAACACAGCGAAGTCCCAGAAAACATCTTTATCTCCAGTCCAAATCTGGTGTACCTGAATATACTTTCTGGCTACCTTCAGTTGAAATAGGTACTATCACTTCAAAATGAAGTACTACCAACACTTTCCCTCCAAAAATCTTTCCAATACCAGACTTCCCCACCGCCCCCACTTAAGCTCTGGAGGGCATGGCCTATCTTTCTTACGTGCCATTGAAAGTCAGCATTTAACATGATGCCTGGCATATGTAGTTCACTAACTATGTAATGAAGATGTAACCAGGTCTCATCAGTATGATCACTGCCCTAGTCACCCAAGCTTGAGAAGTTCCATCAGTACCTGTATCTCTCTCTCCTCTCTACCCTCACACAATCCATCAGTCAGCTGCTCAGCCCCATCACTAGTTTCATTCATCTCTTCCCACATAAATTATCAAGTCTAGGCAAATCTAGACATTATCACCTAGTTACAGCTCAACTATAACATGCTCCTGTTTTCCCTTCATTCGGTCTCTACCTGCTCCAACGTATGTCGTGTACTACTGCGACATTCATCTCCCACAGTCATGCCCATCAATCAAAAGCAGTTCTATAATGCTGGAGAGTAACTCCACCAAATCTTCTCGCTACTCCTGCATACTCATTTCTGTGTTCAACTTTTGCACATACATTTCCTGTCTGGACTGTCCTATGCCCAATAGTTTGTCTATAATAAACCTTTTGCCAATGTGCCCCAAACCACTGCAATCCCTGTGAGATTCTTTTCATTTTTTTAAGATTTCCATGCTGAGGCGTGGAGACCGACTTGGGGCTCGATTCCAAGACCTTGAGATCATGACCTGAGCTGAGGTCAAAGGCTGGATGCTCAACTGACTGCTACCCAGGTGCCCCTGATTCCTTTGAGATCCTAATAGCATATTCACTTTAAGTAAGCTACTGACAGCTTAAAACCATTCTAGCTTTTATGGTAATCATCTCTTTCCATTTACCTTCTCTTTCTTCAACTCCACTGTGAACACCCTAAAGACAAATACAGATTTTTTAAATTTCTTTGTATTCTTAGCACCTGGGACAGTATTTGTCCAAAGGGGTAAAAAGAGAGATACAGAAAATCAATGTTCTTCCTAAAAATTTTACACTTAAAATAGATTATAACTTACTCACCCTAGTGTCTTCTATGTCAAGTTTATTTCTTACTGTTCTACCTTACATGTATTTAAGTATTTTATTACCATAAGGTATCCCAAGGCGTTCTTGCTCTTTCCTATAACCTTCCAGAGCTGCAGCCCATCTTGTCACTTGTTCTGAGGTTTCATCTGAAATAGTTGTAATGTGTTTTGTGCCATCAAGAGTTATTACTTGAGCTTCCTCAACAAGATGTGCTTCTGCTTCGGCATGGTGGGCGTCTGGATCGATGACTACTTCAACTGTTTCCGCAGGTTTAACAATTTCAAGGATGTTTAGCTTAGGTTCAATTCCTTAAGAGTGAAAAAAAAAATAAATCTAAATGAAAACACAAAAGTCACTAAAAAATAAAATTTAGCTTTGTTTATATGTTCTCAAATGGTAGAGAAAATCCTCTCTTTTAGACACAAATACAACTATTCACTAGAACTTTGGTAGATTAGATAACAGTATTGTGCTAATATTAATTTCCTGATTTTGATAATTATAATGTAGTCTTATAAAAGAATTCCTTATTTTTAGAAAACACAAACACTGATGCATTTAGGGATAGAAGGAAATCATGTCTGCAACTTAAACTGGGAAAAAAAGATCATGTGGGGATGGGTGGATGGAGAATAAAGCAAATGTAATACAAGTTAACATCTGGAGAATCTGGGTGAAGGACATCCAGGAATTCTTTTACTACTCTTGCAACTTTTCTGTAAGCCTATTTTTTATTTTTATTTATTTATTTTTTATTTTTTTTTTAAGATTTTTATTTATTTATTCGACACAGATAGAGACAGCCAGTGAGAGAGGGAACACAAGCAGGGGGAGCGGGAGAGGAAGAAGCAGGCTCATAGCGGAAGAGCCTGATGTGGGGCTCGATCCCGTAACGCCGGGATCACGCCCTGAGCCGAAGGCAGACGCTTAACCGCTGTGCCACCCAGGGGCCCCAGTAAGTCTAAAAGGATATAAAAACACCACCACCACACGCAGCTACGTATAAACATTTATTAGAAAAAAAGTACCAATATGGATTAGAAAATAAAAACTAGACTAAGGGACATATAAATGAGTAGCTACCCACCTGTAGAATTTTAAAAGTCCTTCTAAGCAAATTAAAATTATTTACTGACTGCTTTTCGTTTCAAAGGTCAAAGTACATGTTTTAAAAATGAATAGGCACTGAGTTTCTCAAATTAAATTCAAAGTAACTTCTGATTTCCATTTTCAATTAAATCAAATTCTTAAGATAGTCAAAATAAAATAAACTAGCCCTTTATAAAATCATCTCATATACTTCTGTTACAATGACAGCCCTAAAGAACTATTATTATTACTTAACAGCTACTGTTTGGTCATCCGTTCTGTTATAATCTGCATCAAATTCAATCAGTGTATTTGAAAGATTGAAACTCAACTTCAATCCTCCCTGAAAACCAACTCTATAAAAAATGTATTGCTATCATTCATTATATGGTATAAAGGTAAATCACTTTTTTCAAATATACATGAGAAAAGTAACTGTAACTTAAAAAAAAATTTTTTTTTAGATTTATTCCCTAGTCCTCTACTCAAATTTCATCAAGTCAGCTCTTCCCAAATCCACTTACACTGAGAGGTGACTAGGCTTTTAAAGATAAAACGAAGAATTTCTTTCTTATTGCCAATGATAGTACCAGGGAAATTGTAAATCGGAAGGGGATAACTACCATTTTTATAGTTTGAGAAACTATGATTTGTGAAATGCGATTGTAAGCAATATGTTCAAACATAAAATTAGTCTAAAACTCTGGTCAGAACTCCTAACAAGCCACATTTTTAAAAACTAAAATTCAACCTACCAAAACTGGTTTCCTAATTTTCTAACTTTTGTACTTACACAAGAGTAGTAAAATACTGTGATGGATATGGCTGACTGAGTCACTCAACATCTTTTGCAAATTCCTCTCTCTCTCTCTCTCTCTATTAAACTGTAGGGACTAGATTTCCTTGTGGTGAGGGTTCCAGTTGTAATTCTGGCTCTAGAATCACTGGCATAAGTCTTCTATCTGGAAATGAGTTAAGAAGGGACAAGTAGACACACGGAACCCATTTTTTGGCTAGTGTGGATCACTGTGAAGGGAGAGTGGTTCTAAGTTGACAGCTATAATGGTGGCTTTCAGATCTGGCATTTTCCAGATCATGGCAGGGCAACAGCTTCCTTGGCAATCCAGTTCTGCAGTGGGGCTAACGTGTTCTGAGAAAGTCAACAAGAACCTGTTCTTCCAGCTCTATGTTACGGTATATCCTTCCCTGAGAAAACTAGTTAGACTATGTTATATTTAAAAAAAAAAAAAAAAAGAAAACAAACGAGTATGTTATACTATCTGCTTCACCCTGACAGATATAATTAAGTTTTTTTTTTTTTTTTTTTTGGACAGAGACAGCCAGCAAGAGAGGGAGCACAAGCAGGGGGAGTGGGAGAGGAAGAAGCAGGCTCCTAGCGGAGGAGCCTGATGTGGGGCTCGATGCTAGAACGCTGGGATCACCCCCTGAGCCGAAGGCAGACGCTTAACGACTGCGCCACGCAGGCGCCCCTCACCCTGACAGATATAATTAAACCAAAAGCATGAGTGTTTGGCTATTACATCACATTAAGTGATTTAGAGAACCACCTAAAACATCCCAAACTTGTAAAAAACTGAGTTCTCCCATATTTTAAAAAACATGAGCTAAACTTTTAAGTAACTATAAGAGCAGCTTACCTTGGTAAGAAATTACCTGTACACTAAGTTGTACAGTTCCATCTGTTTTTACTCCTTGGTCAAATAAACTTCGTTCTGGATCCAGCTAAACATGGGAAAATGATTAAGATTTGGTTTAGTCACCAGGTTTAATACAAATGGATGTACCAAACAGGACTTAATTACTGAGGCATACTACTGAAATTATAAGAACACATCTAATTATCCAAGATGTCATAGATTGTAATTCTTTGCCAAAATTAAACACATTTTAACCATTGTGGTAGTAATTAAGGACAACATAAATTAACCAAATTTATTTGAGGTGATGGTTTTCTCTAGCTCTGGAGTCTAGTTTAAGATTTTAAATAATGCCAAAGGCAACTGTTTATTCTATAAATATATTTTAAGCAGAAGATAATGTAATTTATCTGTCATGAATAAGCAAGGGTGTTTAAATAGTGGGGAGATTTATATAAATCCATTAATATAATTTTTGCCATGTCCCCCTTATAACCAATGCCACATATTTAAGATCAAGGTTAACTCTAAATCTCTTGTAATGAAGTTATTAAATTTAAAGGACTTATGACCTTACTACTTAACCTAGCTTTGACACCTTCAATCATAATTCTGTTATCTTTTCAATATTAGTGTTTTTATCCTCCATATCTCCCTTACAGTGAATACATTTCACACAATGGCAACCTGATGACAAAAAGTAATCCTGACTTTCAGACACTGTCTGTCACTATTTCAAAAACAGACTTGCATTGCAATTATCTTGAATAAAGTATGTATCTGCCTGCGTTTCCTGCAGCTGGAGGTACAAAGCTCCCCCCCCCATTCCTAAGATTTCAGTCAATACTGTACTCATGGTACAAACACGTTTTCTTAATATTGAAAATGTCATATAAAACCTGAAATCTTAAATAACTTTAGGTCTAACAACAGGGATAAGAAAAACTGTGTAACCATGCAGAAAGACAGGTCAAACATGGTAGTTTTACTCCTTAAAAGAAGTCCGCCTGACGCTTTGTTACAAACTCTCCTAAACATCAAGATTTCTCCTCTGCAGTAGACACTGGTATGATCTACTAGAAGCTACAGCATGTGGAACTCTGCAAGTGAACTCTCGGGTGGTACTGAATATACCAGCTAGCTCACATACTCAAATTAGTACAACCCCGTTACTTTCCATCGGCTTTCAAGTCAGCATTCATCTGAAAATACAAAAGCATCACCACAAGCAGCAAGCATTCTGACTCCAAGTGCATGTGGTTAATTGATGCGAAGAAGAGAAGTTGCTAATCTCACATTCTTTTTGGGGAGAGGAAGGGAGACAGGGAGGACTGCAAAATGTTTTAGATCCTAGGCTAGCTTGGAATTCTGTGATCCAATAAGTATTCGACTAATATTTACTGAGAACTTAGATGCGTTGCATACTTCCCAAGTAATACCGTCATTTTGGGTAGATCAGGAATGCTAAGAAAAGCAACAAATGTTAGAGCTGAAAGGCAAGTAAGAGATCAAGTCCAGATTTTCCTTCACTTTACATATGAGAAAATCAGGTGAAGCCCAGTGATGCTGAGTTGACTTTCTTAAAAGTCTGCCTCAAACAATTAAAGAAAGAGTTTCAGAGTCACACAGGCCTGGGTTCAAATTATGGTACAAACACCTCTTTGTAGCTATGCATTGGGCAAATTACTTAACTTCTTTAAATCTCAGTTTCTACATCTGCAGAATGTAATTAAGAATATGCTGATTTCAAAGACTAATGTGAGTATCAAATAAGATAATGTAGCAGTGTTCTGCAAATATTTTTTCATTCAAGGTAAACTGCCCCTACAGCTCCAGTTCACCAATTTATCATGGCTGCCTTAGATACCAATCTACAAATTTTCTCTGAATTCCATGTTTTTGGAACATTTGAGCTATTTTCAGTTTCTGCACAACCATTCAATGAACATCTCAGATTTACAACTTTGCTCACCTGGGTGACGATTTCTATAAGAACAATTTATTGAGATTAACTACTAGGTATTTCACATTTAATATTAATAGACACAATACCAGATTACCTTCCAAAAAGACTGTGCTAATTTCTTCTCTCCCTGAGAGAAGAAAAACTTCAAATCCTAAAATTATAATAATATTAGACCCACATACATTCTCTAATTCTAGAAGAATAATATCCTTGCCTCCCCTCTCCCCCCAAAATTTACTAGACTTACTGAAAGGAAAAGATAAAAGTACGGCTGAGTGGCAACTGAAAGGCACAAATTTTATTAAAACATTCCAACTTATTCTACATCAAAATCTTATTTAAAAATATTAAGATATATGATGATTTGAATCTTTAAAAAACTAAGTCAAAAATCCTGTAGCATATGGAACAGGTATATCACAAGGCAGGCAAAGGGGAGAAGTAAAGAGGAAGACAAACCAAACAATACAAAAGAAGACACAATATGTATCTGTATTAATTAGGATTAAAAACAGCATAAAACTCTAGTACTTACTCATATGTTCAAGGACAGTCTAGAGAAACTCTTTGAGCAATTCTATCTAAGCTACTACTTTTTATACATGAAAATACTACCTTTCTTGAAAGAATACCATAAAACATGACTATGAATATACTATAAACATAACATATTATTAAAATACTACCACAGATAAAATCCTTTTGCAATAAACTCTAAGAAATATATATACTGGTGTTTAAGTGCTTATCCAAAATTTACTGCTGGAGCAAATAAAAATGGAAGGGAATGTAAAAATCACTTAGTCAAATTTTCTCTTTTTAAAGATGAGAAAACTAATGCACAAAGAAGCTAAAAGCTAGTTAGAAACAAAGTGTGAGGAGGACATACTTCAGGTTCCAAGGTCAATGTGTTTCTCACTACTTAAAGTTTAGGCTCTGATTCACATTTATTTAAACTCATTTCATATTTGTGAAAGTAAAAAGCAAATGTTTGATTTAGTACTCAAGATTTTTTTTCTAAGTAGGCTACACACTCAGCATGGAGCCTGATGCAGGGCTGGAACTTGTGACCCTCAGAGCAAGACCTGAGCTGAGACCCGGAGTCGTACGCTCAACCCACTGAGCCACCCAGCTGCCACTAGTACTCAATCTTTTAGATACAATTTTAAATGGAGGGAATTTTGCTGGTAGAACTTTTATTTTTAAATGCTTAAATTTTGTAATACAGGTCAAATTTAATTATAAAACTATAGCTATAGAGATAAAAGGCTAACAAAAAAATATTTCTGGGTGCCTGGCTGGCTCAGTTGGTAAAGCACGTGACTTGCCCTAGGGGTTGTAAGTTCGAGCCCCATGTTAGGTGTAGAGATTACTTAAAAATAAAATCTTAGGGGCGCCTGGGTAGCGCAGTTGTTAAGCATTTGCCTTCCGCTCAGGGCGTGATCCCAGCATTCTGGAATCGAGCCCCGCATCAGGCTCCTCCACTGGGAGCCTGCTTCTTCCTCTCCCACTCCCTCTGCTTGTGTTCCCTCTCTCGCTGGCTGTCTCTATGTCAAATAAATAAATAAAATCTTTAAAAAAAATAAATAAAATAAAATCTTAAATAAAAAACTCTAATGCAGACTTAAATGCTGAAATATAAATCTCAAAAGAAAAAAAAATTACCTGGATATCTTGCAGGCAAATTTCATGAGCATCCAAAGAACACTGTAGTCTTGGTTCTAGTAGTTTCTTTAAATTGCCTATTGGCTCATTGATGTCTATAGCCTGGCTTACACATTCAGCTGGGGTGTAGGTTTGTTCTACAATGCTAAATGTTAAAGGATATAATGGTTAACAATTATTTCTACCCTGGATATTAAAGTCTGGTTTTTGAAACTTATTTCTGCATAGACACTATTCCTAGTGGTAGGCTTATCACCAACTAGTGTTGCCAAACTGAATACTAAATTGCAGAGAAATGTTAGCATGAAGTTTAAAGCACCCCTGCAAATATATCTTCTTACATACACACACACACACACACAAGTGTATATACACACATATAAATACTGCATATACAATATTTACAGAGAAATATAAATATTACATTTCAACTTATTTTGAAAAATTTTAGGCCCAGAATGTAAAATTAAAAAGTCCCCTCAAAATTTGTATGTCATCTCTACTAGTCAATTTCCTTTCCCAACATAAATAAATGTACATAATAAGGCATGAAAATATAAGTTATATAAAATACTTTCCATTTAATTCTATCTGAGAACTACTGGTTATAATCAGTATAATTCCACATTAAAAAAATACATT